>NW_010172591.1:0-27938 GCF_000695765.1 Mesitornis unicolor
GATTCTGTGATTCTGTGATTCTGTGAAGGTTTTTTAATTTTTAAGGGAGGATTTAATTGCAAGGCAGAGACTATTACAACAGAGGTACGAGTGCACAATAATTGAAGTAAAATGCACTGTCTGCATGCAATAGAGAACTATTAAGCAGAGCTCCACATCTTACTACACACTGGTTTTCATGCTACCATTAGTGCTGTGGATGAGAACTGGCATTGCTGTCTGTCATAGTCTTGCTGTGTTTAGCAGAAGTATTGCAAGAACAGGGCCAATACAGTCATCATGGAAGTCTTGAAGTGACCACTCCTCAGGAGAAGGATAAAAGCACACAGCGAGTTTCTTCCCCTTCACCCTTAGAAGAAGTGACTGTAAATGGAAGTTTGTCCTGCCTCCTGTTGACAGTGCTGTAAAGCCCAAATAAAGCATCTCTCGGCAAACTGGGAGAGCCAAAAGTCCATCTCTTTGTACGTTGTACCACCTGCTACACACACTCTGCATCTCATAGTATTCCTCCAGCAAGGACTGCAGCCACCTGCCTGTCCCCAGGTCCCCCCAGGCCTCCACAGTGGGTGTAACCTCACAGTCACCTCAGACTGAACGTGAGTGGGCAGACTTCCTAGACCAGGCATCAGCTGCATCTCCAGCCTTGTTCTGCTCCTCATTTATCTTAAAAAAGTGCTTTAAGATTTGTAGAAATATAGAAGAAAACAGGAAAGAAAGCACTTAAATCTGTTTACTGTCATGATTCTTGTTGCGCCACATGTAAAAGAGTTTTTTTCGGTATTGTAGAGTTGCATTTACAATTCATTTTACTGGCAGTGTTGTTCACAAATCCCAGCAGGAGTCAGCCAGTAATATCCAACAGATTGAGATGAGAATATTTCCCCAAATGTCTTTGACTTTCCAAGGCTACCGGCAGATTGTTATTTAGAAGAACATGCAAGTGAGCTAATACAGTTAGATAAAACATCACTTTATAGGCACAGGATCAGTTCTGTGAATAATCACAATGAAATGCTATGCTCACTAGAATTTATTTTCATATTCTAGAAATAGTTAATATTAATATCAGCAGACAAGGGGAACACTAGAGAAAATAGCCTCTCATCTCTTAGTTCATACCATTTCTTTTGTTTTTTTCTTAGCACAGAAAGATTTAGGTCAGAAAATGTTGTTCATGGGAAACAACTAGTACATTTGCAAATTCTCCTTGGAATGCACATGCTCTTGGCAGGTTAACTTTTGCCTAAAGGTGTCTCTGATGAGAAGAAACAAGGACTTTGGTTTCCATCACAGTCAGTCCTTTAGCATTAGCTCAGATGTACACAAAATCAGTATTCGGAGACACGAAACCAAAAATATCAATTCAAAACAATAAACAAAATGGGGGTGAAAAAAGAATGCTAGTAGTATTTTGATGAGGTGGGACACACACACACACTCACACAAATACCAAAAACAAAACCAAAGAACTTGCAAGAGATCACTTTGGGTTTTTAATTTATTTTTTTTTTAATGGTATAATAGCCTCTGCTTTAATTACCTGCCTGGTATGGCATACTTACTCTCAGAGAACTAGACCTCCAAGGAAGCAGCTGCTCTTTCAAGAACATTACCTTCTTGCTCCCTCTAGTGTTCCGGGAAATCATGCACAGTTTTACCTAGCCCTAGACAGGCAATTTTTCTCATTATTTCCTTTCCCATCATGTCCAACCAAAGTGACTTGATAGGAAAGGACCGAGACTGACTTTATTATGGCAATAATTTTACATGTAGTCCTTCACCTGGCAAGTAATCACAACTGTTCTAAGGTCCTTTACATTGCTTAAATTAGTATTTCTTATCTTTGGCAGAAAAAGCGATGTTTGAACTTGAGAAATGAAGCATTTTTAGACACACATTTTAATTCGTGTCATATATCTAAGTTGTTATCATCAATTAAACTCTGCTATGAACCAAAGAAAAGAAAAACTTGTCTGCATGTGGTACTTAGTTACTTGTCTGCATTATGGTGCAAATTCATAAAAGTAGTGACTATCAGCTTCAAGAAAACAAGTTTCTAAGCTTAAAGGAAAAGTAAACCTCCACCAGCGGTCATCATTAACACTTATAGCCCGCTATAGATGGTGGTATTCCTGAATAATGAATGCCTGAACTACTTTTTTACGGTAGAACTGCTACACTTGAACAAGCAGCAAAATCATGTTATTCCCCAAACACCACTGCTACTACCTTTTAAAGGTTCATCTTTATCTTTCAAAAGAAAAGTTGCAAAGCTGAGATCCCAAACATGAGCTCGACATGACACACTGGCTGCCTGTAACTCCACGCTATCCGAAACAGTGCTGATCCCAGGCACCTCAGTGGAACAAGTTAAAGTCTGAAACATTACTCTAGGAAGCCAAGACCGCTTTAGTGAGCTTCCTGATGAGTAGGAGTACTTACAGTATGAGCAGCTGTGGAATCTACTGTGGAAAACATTGTTCTGTGTTCAAAACATGGGCAGTGACTAGAAAACTGGTACTTGTAACTTTTCTAGTCTGACTTCCGCCAGTGGCAAGCTGGAGGCATCCCCAGGGGAGTAAAACGTGAAGGGACCAAAGCCTTTTCTGCTGAATCAGCACAATCCTCCTGCTAGTGTCTCAATTTGAGATGGGAAGAGCAGAGCCCTTGCTTCTCGTAGTTTTCAAATATGTTTTTAAAAGCTATTTTTGATACGCACAGGAACATCTTGGATCAGAAGGATATATATAAGAAAAACTATTTTTCTACATCTAGAAATCACTGTATCAACCTTGCCACAGAAAATGGTGGTCTTAATATATAAATATTATTTCAAGTTGCCATTTCTAATCACGTTATAGTCTTTAATGCTATTAGAGGCAAAATTTTTCACTTGCACACTTCAATTTAAATTCTATTTCTTTCACCATGATATGTGCTTACATCTTGGAAGGCAGATTTAAGCTAACTGCTATGTAGAAGGAAAAACTATAAGATAGTGATGAATGCCAGAGAAAGTTTAGCTTCATGAGTGCTGAGTCACTGACACAGTGATAGATGCTTTTGATGCACAGATTCACCTTTTGAGAAATCACCTCAAAACATTTTAAACGGTCTACAAAACTCTGTCTTAACAAACAGGGTCATATTCCTCTCTTCACAAAATCAATTCAATGTGAATTAAGAAAATGAGTCATCCTTGTTTTCTCCTTGTTTCTGGCTGCTCATAGTTTGGTTTCAGATCAAAGCAAGACAAAAGTGAATTAAAGATTCTTCTAATCTGTTATTCATATCTGACGAGAAATATATTTCCTTCTACCTACTGCATAATATTTCTTATATTTTGGGTTTTTTGTGTTTTGATAAGAAAATGGAATACAGTATATCTGCAGAAAATGAAGTTTTATTTAACTTTAGTAAATACTTTATCTGCACTTACAACATAAAAGTACATCAAATCTCGACACAGATAAGTACGTGAAATACAACAATCATGAGTACATCTATTACCAAAATAATTGTGTATTCGTATTTGGTCAAATTTGTAGGGTAAAAAAGCATTGACTTTTAAAAGACACCTAAGGGATTAATTTTCAGAGTAATTTCATTTGGTAACTTGAAAAAAAAATTAAAAAGCAGAGGCTTAACATTGTTTTAAAGATCTTCTATCTTGTTTGAAAAACTTCACAGCCAGAAATACTTTTTTTGCCCACTTCTGCTCCAAATCTCCCACTTTCCCACATTGAAAAATAAACCTACACAAAACAAAACACTCCCTCTCAAAAAAAAAAGACAGGAAAAAAAAGGAAAAAAAAATAGGAAGGGGGAATAACAAACAAAAAATACAGAATAATCGCTTGTATTTTACTGGTTTCTTATCAAAGAATACTTGTGAAAGAGAACTGACAATGTTTTTCAGTAGATGGATTTCAATAATTGCAGACCAGATAACTCTAAAAGATAATATATTAAAATACAGGGAAAGTCCATGTAAGGCTTGTTCCTTTCCCCAAACCAAATAATTGTGAAAAAGCACTGTTACATCCCAAACAGTCACAGTCCTGTCTTTGCAGTTCTAGTAACTGATGTACTTGCTTTCTGCTGGACGAAACTGCCTGGCAGAACAGGTCCTTGATTTCTTCATGCTTACAGTACGCTGCCATTCTTTACAGACTTTCCTCTATTTTACACCCAGTTTAGGGGCTCTTCTCGGCAGGTATTGTCCTTCTGAGATGGCTCTTGCCATCAGACCTTGCTGTCATAGCACGATTAAGACATGTGGACTGCTACACCCACTCTGGGCTCCGTTAAAGCCAAAGGGTCACATGCAAACATACTGTTTGCTTTTATGTCACCGTGTATCAGTGTCATAACTGTTTTATATGCTGCTTAGCAACAGAGGGAGAAACTGCAGCAACTGGGGTCATCTGCAGTGTTTTGTACATTTCTGCTTTTCCCAAACAGTTCCAGAGCAAGTGTCTGATGTGAGGATGCCAGCCAAACTGGTAGTCGCAGTCCCACCTATGCTGACCTCAGAAGATTCAAACTTCAAACAGAAGAAACTAATTCTGTAGTAGATTACCCAGCTCTGCTCAGACCCACTTAAAAAGCCCTAAAACCTGTCCATAACTTCGGAGACACTTGTACTATTTGAGATCTTGGTTGTGTCAGTCACCTTTCTGTGAGACATGCACCACTTCCAAAGTCACATGAAGAAAGGCTAGTAGTCAAACTGACATTTTTTTTCCCAGCCTGCGAAATCAACTAAAACTCTAATTCATCGAGTAATCAATGAAAATTAGTTGCCAAAAGCCCTCCATGCCTTTCTGTAATTATTGAAGAAGCACTTTCAAACCCTAGCACTTAGATCTGATCAGGCACATAGGCAATGTACATGAGAATGATAGAGCAAAAACAACTCTGACTCTCACCCTTGAATCTTGAATGTGAGGTCTGGTACTGATCAGAAGAGATGAAAGACATTGCCAATGTCTTTGAGCCCCCTGAGTGTGGCAAATTTTTTAAGAGAAAATTCTCTAATGACTCAGCAGAAGTGAAAGGGAGTAATGATCCACAGAAGAAAGTCCCAGCTCTTCAGTATTCCCTACAAAGACAATTTAGGGGAAGCTTTTCACAACCAATATCAGGCAACCAATATAGTAAGCAAAAGTCAAAGCAGCTATTGAGGGAAACAGCTTCCTCAGATGCTGAGGCTAATTCAGCTGTGATGTATTTAAAGACCTGTGTAACACATAGTACCAAAAAAGCCACATGAAGTGAGCTGTAACTTGACTGCAGTGGGGTAAAAGCTAAAGACTGAAAACAGTGATTGATAAAAGCATATTAAAAGAGGACTAATCTTGAGCGCAGCCCTAGCGAATCCAACCTTCATGCAGATACTCATCCTTCCTGAAAAACTTGTGGCAGTTTCTCTGCTACATCTATATATGCACAGATGTGGGAATTAATAAGGGAGCAAGGCTTATAGTGAAAAGCTTTCCAATTCTTCTCAGGGCCCACGTCTTGAAGTAGTCAAAAAGAGAGGTCTTTCCACTTTCTAGAGATGTGCACCCTTCAGGCACAAAGCAACATTCATTATCTGCTGTCAGACTCTGTCCCCGAGTTCAGACATAGCAGATTCTTGGTGCTCCTGCTACTCTCACCTGAAGGTGTGAGGCACAGGAGTCAAAGAAAGGAGAAAGTGCACAGAGGATTGGTAAAATCCAAGCCGAATCAATTTACTGGACAAGTTCAAAGCCATGATACTCTCAATTCTTTGCCCTCTCTAACCTTTTTTTTCTAACACCCTTGTTGAGAATCTGCCTGAGAGAACCCGTGTTTTATTGTTTTCGTGTAACTAATTCAGTGAACTGTAATTGCAAATGAATAACTGAGGGCCTGTTAGTGTTTGTAGAAATAGAATGTTTCTAGTCTTTTGCCCTTTATTCCTTTTCATTACACCTTTTCGTATAATAAAACTCTAGCCTCTAGTCAGCTTTTAATAATAGCTGTGCAGCCAGTTCTTTCCCAAACACTGGATCACATTTCTTCATCCTTGTAAAGCCAAAAGTCACCCCCTTGCCTTCTTAAATGCAGCCACAACTTCATTAGAAGCTGAATTTAAGACTGAGATAAAATGCTGTGTAACATACACAATTTTTTACCTATTAAATCTAACCTAATTGTAAACAGAGCATACACATGGGAATAAATCTATTTTGTGATCATATGAGCAGGATCTAAAGAACAGGGTGTGAGGGAAGTAAGTGAGCAGAAGTTGAAATTTTATATCAACAGGAAAATCATAGAATGGTTTGGGAAGGAAGGGACCTTAAAAATCATCCAGTCCAACCACCTGCCATGGGCAGGGACACCTCCCACCAGACCAGGTTGCTCAAAGCCCCGTTCAACCTGGCCTTGAACACTTCCAGGGAGAGAGCACCCACAACTTCTCTGGGCAATCTGTGCCAGAGTCTCACCACCCTCACAGTAAAGAATTTCTTCCTTATATGTAATCTAAATCTACCTTCTTTCAGTTCAAAGCCATTACCCCTCATCCTATCGCTACGTGCCCTTGAAAAAAGTCCCTCTGCAGCTTTCTTGCAGGCTCTCTTTAAGTACTGAAAAGACTCCTCTTCCCTAGGCTAAATAAGTTCTCTCAGCCCATATTCATAGTGAAGGTGCTCCAGCTCTACGATCATCTTTGTGGCCCTCCTCTGGACCAGCTCCCAGTAGCTCGATGTCCTTCTTATATTTGGGGTCCCATAACTGAATGCAGTACTCCAGGTGGGGTCTCACGAGAAGAGAGCAGAGGGGCAGAATCACCTCGCTCAGCCTCCAAGTCATGCTTCTTTTGATGCAGCCCAGGATGTTTCAATCTTACAGCAATATAAACTCTGTCTCAGAAAACCTTTTTCTTTCACTCTGTTCCCTCTTTCCTCTCCTACCCTGTCTCTTTTTGCCTGGCTGCATACATAGGCTAGGTTTGAAGAACTGACCAATGAATAAGACTGTCTCATTTTCAAATCCACTGAGCTGCACGCTCTTTCTCTATTTAGTAATAAATACAGTGAAACCAGTCTTGTGGGATCACTGGACTGAAAAAATTCAGATACTCAGGTAACTGTCTGTCTCTAAAAATAACAGGACTGCATATGTTTTACTAATCTCGGGAAAAAATGGGTTCTTTTCCTAATTTTGCCACTATCTTCCTTTGCAACCTCAGACAAGTGATTTAGTCACTTTGTGCTTACCTTCTTGTTTTATAAAAATAATTTTGACTATTTATACTAAAAGTTTTTGACATCATGGAGTGCCAGGCCTTCAGGAAACGTCGGACAACTGGACTGCAGTCTTCATTGTCCAGTAGTATCTATCACAATTTGCTTGAAATAAGAATACACTGTTGTATATAATGTCTCAAATCACCTTTCATTTGATCCAACTAGTGCTTCTTTGGTGCAACAGAAGTGTAGATATGAAGGAAAAATAGATCTGTAAGGCATTGTTAGTTGCATTCGATCTGAAACTAGCTTTGGAAGGTTTTTATTAGCTTAACTATGATACTCAAAGCTCTGCTGTAAAGTAATATCTTTATTTCCAATAAAGAGTTCATAATGGGGAAAAGAGATCACGTTTCTTTGGGCTTATCTGTTGGTTTTCTCTAAAAGCAAAGAACCAGATGCATGAAAAGTCAAAACAACTGTTTCATAGCACTTGCAATAATGCACGTTTCTAACTAAACTCTTTGTTTAGTACCCACTTGTTATAGGTAGTTTTGCATGTTTCCTCATAATATAAAGTGACCATGGGGCTCAAGATTACCCAACAGCACTCCTCCCATCCTTCAATAGTCACAGTATTCTTGTACTATTTTGATCATTACCCAGCCTGGCATTGGGACAAGTCCAACTTCAAATGGATGAACAATACCACATTATACATAACTTTTAATTGTCAGAATTCTTAAGTTTTGGAAATTTAAAGATGGAAACCATTATGCTTTTTCTTACAATTAGTGTGAATAATAGAAATAGCTTGGATAATTGTCAGAACTGTAGAACTGAGAGTGTCCAAATGGCTTATAGCCAAATCTATCCTTTTCACAATTAGAAATATATAATTATGAAAATATTTATTTGCATTTAAATTTAATGTAGAATTCTACATAGTATATACACACAATAACTAATAACTTTGTAAGACATTTCTGCAAAACTTTTGCTACCAATTAATCTAAAACTTGTAGTTAGTAAAAAAGAGACTACTAAAATAAAAGCATAGGGTTGTCTCAGTGACCAGCACGTAAACAGACTCAGCTCTGGTCCATCAATAAGGATTTTCAGTGACTAGCTGGCCACTGACAAGTGCCACTTCTAATCACTTAGCTAACTTTGGAAGGAGGAAATAAAAAAAACTCTTCAAAATGTTGTGTCTGACCTTGATTCTTACCTTTCATATACTGAGAATACCCTGTTAATCTATATTCAACCTATTTTGGATTCGCACATTGCTAACAGAATTATTCATAATAACAGACTTCTAAGAAAACAATTTCAAGTTCTTCTTATTAGACAATTATCATTAGCTACAACGTACTAGATGACAACTCCTCAGCTAGTTCATTACATGCATATTCCATTTGATTCAGAATAAATGTCACACACTCCTTCACTCGAGTTCTCAGCTATAATTATTAAAGCCTTCAGAACCAGCTCTGAATAAAATTAAAGAAAAAAAAAACCACAAACTTTCAAGTTTTGCAAATGTTGAACCAGGTTCCAAAAGATTCAAGACTGAGGGGAGAGTTGAGGTTTTTGGGGGGTCTGGTTATTGTTACAATAAGGTATGTAGATCGGGAATTAAAAGTGGTGTGAAAACGCTATATGGAATAAAGTTTACAATTTTTCTATTGCACTGCAAGTTAAAGGAAAAAGTGTTTCTGATTCTTCTCTTAAATTATATACAGTACATTTAATTACAAACTAGCATGTATTGCCTCAATAGGAAAGTGGAAGGATTCCTGTCTGATCTTACCTTGCACTGCAGCACATTAGGGGATCCTATTATTTTCCTGCTTGGTATCTCATAGTCAGCTGAATCCAAAAGCACTTCTTTAAATCGTCTATGGCATGTACCAGCAGTCTAACAGACAGCCAAATTATGCATGTATGGTGTCCTATACCTGGAATGAAGTAGTTCCACATGGAAATCTCACCTATTGAATTAATTATTTGCTTATATAACTTGTATTTTCTTTTTCTGTGTTTGTATTTTGTAGGAAAGCAGATATGAACCTCGCTGATTCGTTCTGTTTGAGCTGAAGATGTGTGTAAACTTCTACAGTGCAGATGTCTCTGATTATGGCTTTTACAGAGCCATTGTGAGAGGAACCAGAATTTACTCCAACATATATCTCCATGTAGCAATAGCCATGAGGGCACTGACAAAACAATATTCACTGTGATACTAAAATTTCATGAAGAAGGAAAATACTTTTATTTCTTTCAGTGATCCATATAATTATTCCACCTGGAGAATTAATCTGTTAAGACATTCAGCAGTACCTTGCCTGTTGATAGCAGCAGACTGTTGCTTTCTCTGCAAGAATAAGAGAGCTGTGATTTCTGCTTCATACCCGCTGACTACCTTCTTTGTACTTGCAGCATCAGTTTTATTTGTAATGTAAGTATCTAACACGTGACTCTGGAAGCATTTTTCTCTTCAGCTGTTGTAAGTTTCAGGAAAGATGTCTGACCCAGTCAGCTCTCAATCACTTAAAGCAAGATCTTTGCACTTCTAGCTTTGATCTTCCTATTCTTTAGAAAGAAAAATTGGAAGTGCTGACAGAGAAAGATTGAACCACATTAAACTGAATCAAAGAAACTGTCAGCTGTACTGCTTACTAGGAAAAAAACAAGAAAGCAATATTCTTACCTAGATTTGGTTTAGACTGATCGAGAAGTTGAGCAGTTCCAGCAAGAGTCAGATTCAACTCTCTAATTTATGAGATCTCAGACCTCAATGATTCAAATTTCACAAGGACAAACAAGCTCAAAAAGTGTCCAGTTTCTCTATTGGAATTCACATTACACATCTTCTGCTACCTTAGGGTAACTTTATCATCTTTCATCATGACAGAACCAAACTAGAGAAATAAGGTCTTTCTTTCAGGACAAAAAACTATACAGAAATTTAATGTATAGCAGGGTTCAAAATGACAATTCATGAGTTCCACCATCTTGTTCACCACTGTCACCACCCCTCCACCTCCACTGAATTTGTGGTCTTTTGATTCGAGGTTCAAACCTACCATTTATTGTTGCCCACACGTCCTGATTTGAGCTAAATAGAACTAATTCTCTATTTAGCGATTTTGCTTTTTCAGTTAAGCCACTTCTAAGTGATTGTACTTTCTGAAACTAACAGCATGTTTTTCCAGACTGTGTCTGCTTCTACAAGTGATAGTGCTTGACGTTTATAGTTACTATAAGGTATGGTAACTAAACATAGCTCCTGCTTATACTTGTGCCTATGGAGACCAAGGCCACTGCCACATCATAGGTGCTGTATTGGGGCGTCGTAAGTGAGGTGTCACACCTGCAGGGAGAATCGGGCAGGACAGATGGCCTAAAACTGACTAACAAGATATTCCATCCCACATACTCATACGCAGTATAAAGCTGAGGGATCACAAAAGCCAAACTCTTTTTTCCTCCTCTTCTTGGCTGCTTCTGCCATGGCTGATGTCCAAGCAGAACCTTGTTAGTTCGTCTGCCTTTGATCCCGATCCGTGACTTCCTGCATCCAGTTCCTGAGTCCAGCTCTTGCCTGCTGCTGAGCCAGGTCTGGGACTCTTCCAGTGCCCTGCTCTGCAAAGTCTCTGGTGATATAATTGTCACTGGGGAAGGAGGGGCAGGGGGAGGGTGGAGGGTTTGGTATTGGTTTTGTATATGTTTGTATATATTTCATTATGTTCATTATTTTTTTATTGTTATTGTTTCATTAAACCTGTTTTAGTTTTCTTTTTAGTTTTCTTTTCTCTAGTTTTCATAAGTCTCTCTCCCTTATTCTCTTTCTCTTCCCCTTCTAGGCAGGGAGAAGTGTTAATAGACAATGTCTGTCCATCATGTAGTGGCCAGCCCAGCCCTAAACCTTGACATCACATCATTTTATAATGGTATTAAAATTAAATTGGGGCCTGAACAATGTGTTCTATGCTTGTCAGAAGCCCTTCTTTTGACTTTGAAGAGACATTTCTGTATGATTAATGAATTAAAGGATTCTTTCATCATTAACGTATAAATGACATTTTCTGTCCTGCCTGTTTAGGATTATTTTTTTAAGGAAAAAAAAACCACCCATAAAACCACACAAACCAAACCAAAAATCTTCAAAATACTTAACTTTAAACTTACATACTTCAGAAATGCAGCAAATCAAGAAGTGGGAAAATATACTCTGAGACAGAACCCAGTACACTGAAACTCAATTAGATTTTGACCTTTTCTAGCCATAAAGGATTGGTAGACAGATATTGTTTGCTACTTGCCTGAATTAAATTGGGTCTCCTGAGATGCATATGGAGCAATTAAAAAAAAACAAACCACTATTAACTGAATTTACCCCAATCATCAATCTGAAGTTAAATTTATTTACTATATTCATCTATTAAACTAATATAATCTTTCACATTTTCATCAGAAAAAAAATGACATTTCATTAGTGTTACACAGTCAAACCCTGAAAAAGCCCCACTATCTAAGCATTCAGCTAGGTCACCATTTTCCATTCATACCACAGTAAGTCTTGTACATTTTTATGCTTTCCTTGGTCTAAGCAAACTGCAGACTGTTTTATTAATCCAACTCCCTGACACACTTAAGGAGCAGAAATAGGCACTTTTGTCACAATTTCATACAAATGGGACCTTCTGGCTCAGCTGCCTTACACCCTGAGAGCTGGCACCACCTCCTTTCCCAAATCCATCCTCTACATTTCCTTGTGTACAGTTCATTTTTTCCAAGGACTTGTGATGTCTGAGAGAGTTATTAGCTTATAAAAACAAAAAAAAAACCAAAACCAGAAACAACAAAGAAAGCAAATAAATCACAATGTGAGCAATTTACAGATCTAGACATATCAATAGAAAAAGAAATAAAGCCCTGTGCACATGTTCTTGTCATACTCTGCCTTCTACTTTTTTCATCTGAACAGGACCTCCACAAATGTTTTCCTGTTTAGTGGTTTCAGACTATGAACCAAAGATGCTTGTCTGTGCTTTGTACATTCAGTTTCTTCCACGCCAAGATCCTGAAATCAAGCAGGACACTTTTATGATAGTATATCCCAGTTTCTGCCCTAATTTCCTACATTTTTCTTCTTTTTCTTTCACCTCCACCACTTCTTTCACACTCTGCTTCATAAGATTGACTTTCTTTTGTTCTGACTGGAGACCTTAGAAACTTTCCATTCCCAGCCTTGTGCAGAAACTAAAGATAACTGGTTCCACCTCTAACATGGCCATCCCATTGTGCCATGGCACTTCTACCAGTGTAGTGGCTGTAGGGGTTTAAGGGCTTTTCAGTGCTTTGGATCTTGAGGAGTATGGCAGAGTTCTGGTGTTAAGCAGCCGACTGTATCTACCAAGCCATTCTATTGACAAAGCAGTTTCACAAGCTCACTCACTCTGATTCGTATGTACATGCAGAACAAGTCTTTAAATCTTCATATGATTTTTATTTTTCCAGGATTTAATTTCACCTTTATAGAAATATGCTGGAGGCTTCATGAATGAAGATGGATATGATTATATAGAGTTGTATGGTTTGGAATCACCACCTTAAAAGTTGTGTAATTTTTAGGGAGACCGCCTTAAGATGACATAGGGATAAAGAGAAAGTACGACGATGCGGCAAGAGAACAACCCGGAAGTAAACCAACTGGAAGCGGAAGTAAACCAACCTGAACCAGATGTGGGCGGTGACACGTAAGATAGTAAACAATCATGTATTAGCTTAGACAATATGGACACATATATGTAACCAATAGAAATGCTTATGTAGTGTGACTAAGGGATTTTGGACTATAAAAGCACAGCTTCTGATAAAATAAAAGTCTTCGATTTGTAACTCTTATAGAGTTGTCTCAGAGTCCTGTGGTCACCTTGCAGAAATAGATAACCTGAATTTTAACTTTAAAAAAGCATAGCAGGCCAAGACCACACCAACAAATCAAGCTTTAATAAATGGTATTCTGAATCAGCTTGCAAAGTCTAAAACACAAATATATATTTTTTTAAATATTTCATCATTGCACAGCAGGGAATTAGAGCAGTGGCACTGCAAAATTGTCCATTTAATATTAAATTCTTCCATCTCAAATTACACTTCTCCCTCCCCAGACAAAGCCAAAATTATATCGCAGTAATTCAATTCTAAGCCACTGGTTCTACAATTTCAGTTATCAGGCAATATGTTTTGATAAAAGTGGCATCAGCTACTTTTCACAGGAGACCCAAAGACTTGCTTTGAAAGATGCAGAAATTTACTCCAAAATTTTTTCATAATTTTTTTCTCCCACTAATACACTAAGGAGTTTTTATTCATTAAATAATCACTTTTTTAATACATGTATAAGATGAAGGCTGTGGCATGGTCTTGTGTGAAGATGCATCATCATCTACATTTATTGAAAAATGTATTTATCAGTGTCTGAATGCTTATCTCATTTTCTTTTAACATGCTCATTAAACAGAATTTTGACATTCTTTTTTGGAAAAAAAACTAAACAAAAATATGAGAAAAAAGGAATAGGTCATTAAAATATACTTGAGAATTGCTCCAGCAGCAACATGCAGGCATAAGGGAAAACTCATTGTCAATTATGATTTATGAAACCTTGTTAAATTTACTTAAGATAACTGAGAGGCAGACTAGTACACTAATGACATCTTTAACGTAAAACCTTATGGAATACAGTGCATCCTTTATACAATGGAAAGGCTAATTTAGCTTGTCACAACACAGAACCGAATTAATATAGAAGTAAAAAGTCTCTCAGTTTGTGCTATCAGATACAAATGTTGGGTTATAGCCTAGCTAGTGCTACCAGTTCAATGGGTTTTTCCTGCCTTGTCATGTGAAAATTAAATATTAAGTGTGCATGCAAGAGAAGATTACGGTAGTTCAATGTAGATACACCACAAAATCTAGTATATACTGTGACATTTCAGATCAACCTTGGTTTTGGTTTTGGTTTTTGTTGTTTTTTTACACAAAGCTGCATTAATTAGGCCATTTATATTATAAAATTCTAGTTAATTAAAAAGCACTACTTTTTGGCAGATTTTTGGTCTGCATGTAGCCAGTTTCTTGTTTTATTAAAAATTAGTAGCATTCTTTCCAGCCTACAAATGCAAATTCACCTCTGCTTCTAGTGTTTGCTTCTCACACACAGATTGCTAACCGCTGAAAAGTTATTGCATGTTAAATGTATGTATATATACAGAAATATGCACACACATATCTGCTGCTGAAACTGTATCCTATTCTGAGCCTAGACTGGAAGGGGGTCATGATGAACAACGGTAGATTCTTGTGAAGAATGCGAGACTCCTTGCTGTTGTGTAGCAAAGTTAATGAATACCTGTAAGACATGAAAAGAAGTAGGACTTTCAAAATAACGGTACTTTAACTGAAACTTTGGAGACATCACAGAATCACAGAATACTTTGGGTTGGAAGGGAACTTTAGAGGTCATCTAGTCCAACAGCCCTGCAGTGAGCAGGGACATCCTGCAGTAGATCAGAGCCCGTCCAAAGTCAACATAACTGTTTATATTTTTCAGTTGCTTTTCTAAGCTTTAGTGACACAGAGATTTATAGTTTATGTTGAGGAAACCCCTCTAGAGATACGATTTGTAAACTCTAAAAATAATTGTTCTTCATCTCTCCAGCTAACACAGTGCTTGATGAATTATAAAAATAGTGGTAAAATGAGTTACTAACTTATATATGAAAATTCTATTTTACTGCTGCACAAGTTAGTGGGAAACAATTGTTTTAATTTGCTTTGAAATTACACATCTAAGGAATTTGAACCTTCTATCAATAACCATCACAGATGAGAGTCCAGATATTTCAAGGTGAAAGTATGTTTCTGACCATTGCAGAGTGATGATTCATTAACTAACGTTCCTCCTTGACTTTTTTTTTTTAACCGATCTTACTATAGAAATGCTTGTTTGCTTTTTAATCACACAAAGGTTGACAGCAAGGAACGGAGAGGGAAAGATGGCTAGTCTTGATTCGAAAGGTCATATTCATATGCAAACAAATTTGGGATGCATTATGTGGGAGTTTTTTATTCAGAACTATTTTTCTGTTTAAAACTGACACTCATTTAGTCAGGCAGAGGAAAAAGTGGTAAGTGACTGAGGTGATGAATCACCATAAATAATGGAGAGGAAGTAAGCTTGAGTGAGCAATGCTTGAGCAATCAACAGGCTGAAACTACCTTATATTCAGCCATTCAGTGAATAGATCATTCACAGGTATCCAGTTAATAGATCAGTACAGATCTGAGTATTTCATTACTGATTTGCACATAGGAAAAAAAATATAAGTTCACATCATCTATCTTAGAAAATTAATATTTTGACTAGATGTGACTCTCTCAGTTTGTAGGAAACATAACAAGTCACATAGGAAGATGCTCTAACACATCATAACCCTCCAGAAACTTCATCCTTGCCATCATTCTGTGCTTCGTTCTGCTCAAATAGGATTTACAGTCTTTATAAGTGCGATCTCTTCTGTCTGCTTACACATTTCCACTCTGCAGCTTGAATGATACTCAGGGCGAAAGCAAATTCTCAAAGGGAAATGTTCCATAACTGTAAGATTTACGGTAATTTGCAGAGACTGGTTCAGCCTTTTCAAGGACATTGGTAAGATCCCAACTTTTGGAGTTGGCAATTCACAGTCCCATCTTCTTATCCTGCACAGATACAGATGTATTTAAGCACTGATTATGCTTGTGCACAGTACAAATATGTGATGCTTTTACTGTGCTCACCTCCAGTGTAAAAGCAGTAGGGTTCATCAAATTGCTGTGTAGACCTGACATGGCCTGGAGCTGCTGGTTTGTGGCATACATTTGGCTAATCCAGCAAATGGTATAATATTCTACTACATCAATAATTACAGTACACAGCATGTTCACACAGAAAAGGGGAGGGGGGGGAGAAATAAAAGAGAAAAATTAAAAAAAATAAAAAGTAAAAGAGAAAATACCTGCTCTAGTGTGGTTTGGCTAATGGAGTAGTGTTTGATTTGAAGAAAAGCTTTGTGATTCTCTAGGACTCTGAAGAGCTCTGCTAAGCATCCCTGACTTCGTGGTACATGGTACTCAAGCAGGTTAAGATGCTGTCCCTTAAAACCAGCAAAAATGACAGAAACATGTAAGTGAATGCACATTACGAAGAAGTTACACTTGATCACAAACAGTAAGTTTCAATAGGCTCTCAACTGCAGTTTAACATGGAAAATACGAGCTTTTAAACAAGAATGTGTTTTGTCTACATTGGTAGCATAAAAAAATATACATAGTCTGAGCACGTATTTTGTGCGTGTTCTGAGGCGACATTTTGTTAATCTCATAAAAGATATATAAATTTAGGACAATTTTATGACTAGTACTGTTACAATGCAGTCTGGGAAAAGGCTGAGGGAATACACATAAAGAAACACGCACACAAACAGGTTCTATCTGAGGTAGTCATAATTTTACATTATTCTTTTCCTAAACACAGACAAAGTAAAAACAAAACCCAAAATAGGTAAAGACCTCTGGGAGTTTTTATTGGAATCTAATTACTCAGTAAAGTCTTTACTCTCAGTAAAGATTGAGACCTGTCACCTATGTACCTTATCAAAAAGCAATCAGAGCAAATAGTCTCGGTGACTACCCTGCACTCCCAGTCTGGATGAACTGCAAAGGCAAGTTCAACTTCATCAGCAATGGAAACAAAAGGAAGTTTTCACCCAGAGAAAGGGCCTGTTTGTTTATGTTGCCTAAATGACTGTTCAGAGTTGATTTAATCAATATCACAAGTCAGATTTTAAAGAATTGCTTACCAGGAAAATAAAAGCAATGCTCATACATACTTTTTCCAAAAAGATCAATATATCCAAACATGTATATATTGTACTTACTAGCCAAATCTTAATCCTGCCCTAGAACAAATACTATGATGAGGAGTTTTAGCTGTACCTTAAATCGTGTTCCAGGAAAATGCAGTTGAAGATAGTCCAAAATCATTCTTCGGTAACTTATTTCTTTACTAAGCCAAACCTTGACAGAATAGCCATCTCCAAACCTGAGAATTATATACAGAAACATAAATCCATTTGTCTATACTATGAAGACAGGAAGAACATTTGTTTCAATTGATTTTCCTATAGCAATTCTGTCTAATAACATCATTTATGCCTCCTGTATTATCACTGCAATTTTAGTATTGTACTATTGAACAATAGAATTTAATTGAGAATGTTGTTAAATTAATTATAACAATTTTTTAAAAAATATGTTATGCCTATGTTTTAATTATTACAAGATATTTCATCAGTTGATGTACCTGAACTTATGCTAACCTAAGTATGCTTTAATTACTATATTGCTTTGAAAGGTTAGCAAAAAACTATCAAGATTACCAATCACAACTACATAAGAAAAAAAAAGAAACTTTAACTTTTCTCATGAGAAAAATGGGCATGCGGCACTGTTTTTCAAATCTTAACAAAATTGCACAGCTTTTATTTCAGTCATGTGAGTGCAATTATGTTTTACAGATACACAAAGGCAACTAAAGGAGTATTCAGAGAGATGGCAGACTTAATTAATTTTCTTTAGCTCTACGGCCACACAATTTCTCAGAATAATTTAAGAAATGAACTTTTCTTTCTCAACATACATGTGACAAAAGTTAAATAGAGGCAACCTAACCAACATACTATTTTTTATTAAATTTACTCATTGCTAATATTTAATAGGGAATGTTACAATAAACACATAAACACGGAAATAGCTACTGTATTTTTATGCACATTTTATGCAAGTTATGTGGCACCAGTTCCCCGAGTGAGGTGCAAGGGCAGTGCTCAGCAGAGAGATGGGATGACATGGGGCTGCTGTTGGATCCCTTCCCTCCCAGACCTCCTTTGCAGCTGCGTGTCCTCCCTTTACGTTCACCTTCTTGGTTAACTGCTAGGGAAAAATAAGCAGCAGGAACCAAGTCAGAAGAGCTCTCCTCTGGCACGGCTGTTCCCTGTTGCTGATAAGCAATGTAAGGGCAGAGCTGGGAGAGGATCGGGGGCTTGGACTGCATTGCCCACATCCCCCCAGAAAACTGCCACTTCCTCCCATCTTCCCACTGACCACTACTCTCACATCCTTCACTCCAGCATTGCTTCCTTTTCTTCAGTCTCCAGCTGCACAATTACTCATCGCCAAATCCTTTGCTACAGTTCTTCAGTTTCTAGTGACTATTCCCTATATTACTCCCTCACACCAATACCCATGTCTTTTCTGTGTACAATTTGTGATTCAGGGTAGCAGCTGGGTTAATCGTGTGTGAAGCACTTTTTCATGTGAGCAAAACAGGAGTATGGTGCTTTGCATTTTATGATGCTGCCTGTTTCCAATATAGAAGAAAAAAAATGTCTACAGAATGTCAAACAATATGTGATAAAAATTAGAAAGGACTATTCTGAGAAATATGTCCAGTTTAACCACTGATTGACTCTCAGCAAAATACTTCACATGAAACACCACATGTTCCTCATCTATAATATGTCTATAGCAATGTAGGGGCTTTAACTTTTTTATTTTGTGTTGGGCCAGAACCTCTGCTGGTGTAAAGCAATAACGTCTCCACTGATTTTAGCGCAGTGCAAGTTTCCACAATGGAAAATTCTAGATTGCAGACTTTATTCTATTGAGAATTTCATATGAATTAAAAAAAATAATTTCCAAGGATCTTCTCAGAGAAGAATCCTATTTCTTTGTGGAGAATGAAACCATAGTTGCTACATTTAAAGTATAGCACTGTAAGAAGCACAAGAAGTTGCAATGCATAAAAAGCCACGTTTCAAATAAATTATTTTAGGGTGTTTTGGTCTTTGTTTGGTGTTTTTATGTTCATTTTTTTTATTGCAGTCAAATGCAACCACTAAACTGTCTGAAATGGAGTGAGAAGAAACATTCCTGATGCAGTGTCCTGTTTGTTGGTTCCTTAAGGACATTATATGAATTAAATCTATTGGGTCCAAGCTGCAGGGTATGATATATTCACTGAGCCATAAGACCTGACAGATGAACAGTGCTGTTACACCAAGGAGATTCAGAACAAGGTGGAATCCAAAGCAATGTCTGGCTGATTTGCTTTGCAATGATTTACTAACACATTACAGATCTCTAATTAAATGTTTTAAATGCATAACATCATCCCTGAAAAAATACATGTGACAGTAAAAAAGATGTTAAAAAGATGGTTATAGTTAACAAGAGTGTTCGATTTAGTTGTCAGCTAACCTGAGGCAACATTTTACAAGAGATCATTGATTCTGATCAGTTTTCTGGCATCTCTACACAACCACCATTGAATTACAGTTTGAAAAATGCTGTCTTATGGAGACGTTCAACTGTCTCATAAAAAGAAATTGTTGTATGCAATGAAGTTTCCAAAGAAAATGAATCAAAGTTCTGATTAGCAAAGACAGAGAAGTCTGTGCAACTTTAATTCTAAATTGTGATGGCATAAACATTAGAATGGTACAAGTAAAAGGCTTTAAATGACTTTTTTTTCTTTTGGCTAGTCAAATCATGATGTTTCCATACCTTGATTTTATAAATCATCTCAGTACAAGAGCTCATACAGAGTAAGCTGACAAGCAATAAACATTTCCCCTTGTTATAATCAGCAAGCTGTTTTCAGTAGCAAAATGAGGCAATAGAATTGAGCTGACCATTTTTTTCACTCTGTTTTTCTCTGGTTCAGACAATATAATTAATTCAGAAACCCAAAGTGAAATTACAGACAAAAGCACAATCTGGTTTGATTAGCACTGTTAGGATTAAACCTTTAGCACCTGATAGTTCAAGACCTAAGGAGGGAAACATTATCATTAAACCAGCGTAAATTGAGCCAGCGCACCTGTTCAGCAGCCATCTGCTGCAAAAGAATCACCATCTCTTCAAAGTTATTCAGCAAAGACATTTTGCACTGCTAATTTCTACCACATTACTTTAACAACACCTGCATTTTGGATTGTGTGTACACACAGACACACAAAAAAACATATTCTGACAAAACATATTTTCCCCCTCTATATTTCCTCTTCTCCCTCAGTCAAACTAGTTATTCAAGCTTGACTTTCACCTCATTAGTGGTTCTGGGACCATTACTTACTGAGGGCTTTACCTACTGAAGTGCCACCATGAGGCAGAAACTAAATTACTAATCTCCAGACTAATTGCAAACCAATTAACTTGAGCATTAACAACAGGGCAGAAGCATGAACTTAGCAAGGACTACAAAACACATCCAACAGCTCCACACCTTTAATTACACAGGTCCTCAAGTTAGCTGAAAGACTCAAATAACAAGGGAACAAACGTACATAAAATGACAACAAGGAATGGAACAATTTCTGTGTTGGAAATTACTAAATAGGCTAAAACTTTCCAGCACTGAAGAAAGATTACAAGACAGTACAAAGGTTTTTTTTTACAGAGCCTAGAATTACAACTGGCCTAAAGTATGTAACTAAGGAACAATTCTTCACTCTCACTTTCACAGGAGAGTGAAAAATGTAATGCAGAATCGGTAAGAGGAAGTAATTTTCCTCACAGCACATAGGGAAACTTATTGACACAGGATGTGCTGGATGCAAGAACTTGACATGAGTTGAACATGAAATTAGAAAGTTCTTGGAGGAGGAGAGAAGAAATCCACTATGACCACCTGCCATTTAGGAAGCCTCTAAGCAAAAAATTGCTGAAGGGTGGTTGAGTAATGTGGAAGAGTAACTTCACGTGCCTGTATTGCTCCTATATTTTTCCCTCCTGGCTGCTGTCAGAGAGAGGATACTGTGCTATACGGGTCTTTGATCTGACATTAAGGTTGTTTCAGAGAGAGGAGGTCAAGCCTGAGTTAATCATCCAAATGATTCCTCAGTTCTCAGAAGGATTTTACAGCTCATGATACAGTTCCACAGCCATGCTTCCAGCAGTACAGAGATAGATAATATAAAATTACTTCAAATATATGTTTACACGAGCTGCAGTCACACACTGCAATAAAGTGTAGCCAGATCTATACTGATGAGGAAGTACCCTGGTTGCTTTCTTGGTGCTCTTTCTAGCCTTGCAATGGGAATGAAAGTGGATTTAGTTGCCCAAAAGCTGAAAAATCTCATAAATACCAAGTGAGGAGTTGCCACTTGGGGTAGATCTAGGAATACTAACTTCTCCATGTTCCCTTCTGCCCATTCCTCAGAATTCACAGTCCAGAGATTTGAATGGGGACAAGAGAAGCTGCTGAAACACAATGCCTTATGGCCACACACCTGAGCTGACACTTGGCTGGTCACAAGAGGTCCCCAGAGGTACTAACCACGTGTTTCTTGAAGCTTGACGCATGAAATCCTGTTTTCTATGAAGTCCGGAAAAAGAAAGTCCATGATCAGCAGACTTCTATTTGTGTTGAAAAAACGAATGAACCAAAACAAAACTAAAACTAAAAACAACCTCTGTATTTTCATTCAAAACCTTTAGGAGTTTGTTTGTCTTCAAATGAACAAAACCGAAACTAGAAACCACTGCTTTAACTTACAGCAGGATCCAGAATGACCAGTTCAATGAGTCATGCTCTTCCCATAGTCCCTTTACTATCTCTTCTGTTCCCCAAACAAAATTGCTGAATATAACCTTGGAAAATCAAGAACTTGGTCCTATTTCCCAAACTTTGATGAATAAGGAAAGCATCTAATCATCCATGTGCTTTTTTTCCACTAATGAAAGACTACATTTCCTGGAGAATGTTGTGCTATATATATACATAAAAAAATTACAGCTCCTGGAAAGTTTACTGGTTGAAATATAATGTGCATAATGTGCATACTTTATGTATGCACTAGTCTGATTGATCAAAGGATTACTTCAAAATGACATTATTGGATAAGAAAATAAAAAATAATAAAGAGAACATTGGCACTTAATGTCTGCAAGGAACTGCATCTTTTGGAATATATGCCATAAATCAAACAGGGGGAATAACTTTTTTCTGCTTTGGTTTACATTCATTTGCAGACATGGTTCTACTTTCACTTAAGTGAATAGGCCTCATTGAGACAAGTAAACCTATTTATTCCAGTATGGTTGCTGAAGCACAGGATACAGATTCAGGTAATTCCACATACAGCTTTAGACACAAGTACAGTTTACAAAGAAAATAAAACTTGAACAAGATTGAAAACAAAACACTTTGAAAAACACTGAGAAAAAAATGAAATAAAATTATTAAAACAAATACATCACAGTTTAAGATAATTTTAAGTCACACAATAAATGTAATTAATTCATCCATTAAGTGGCAGGTAAAGATAATATTTAGGAAGGAAAAAAGGTTATTAAATTTGAAATAGCTGTTTTTGTTTTTAAAATTGCTAAAATCAAATGCAAATACACTGTCACTTGCAAAATGTGAATTCCTTCTGCAATTATTCTGAACAAACTCAGTGTTGCTGAACAGATAAACTTGATTAGATGCAAACAGACATAACAAATAAATTAAAAAATCTGTCTTCCATATACTGTTCATAGATTTTGTTTCATCATTTTGTAATTGATTGTGATTTTTCCGGGATACCAATAGAAACATGCAAACAGTTATTAAAACAAGTAACATTTGTTCAAGTATATTGTAGAAGCACTATTTGTTCACACTCCAGACTTTCATACAAGCCATCTAAAGTTTACCTCTGTATTCAATAATACCATTGCCACAGCAGTGACAGCCTCAGGTTATGAACAATGCGGGTTACAACTTTGCCTTGCTCTCTGAATGTAGGCATTTAAGTGCTTAGGTGTGATTTCCAAATATGTGGTAAAATCCTCAGAAAATCTTGTTAATTGTTTATATAAGTGAATGCACAAAATCTGTCTGTATGTGAGCTTGTATGTCTGCACATACAGGCAAGTTTCAGACGTCTGTTGCTCTTGCGTTATTTATATATTACATTCCCAGAGAAACAGGAACAGAAGTACTGTAATTTTGTGCAAGGCTGATGGTGCAGGCTACAAAGAATGAAAATGGTTTCCTCAAAGTACCTTCTAGGCCTCAACAGTGAAAAAGGCAGGAGGAAGGAACATTAACATTGCTATTACTGTTTTCTGGTATACTGTTTGATTTCAGGAAGTTAAAAAAATGATCAGGATATTACATATTAAAGTCACAGAATCACAGAATCGCAGAATTACTGAGGCTGGAAAAGACCTCTGAGATCATCAAGTCCAGCCTATGACCTAACACTACCACATCAGCTGGACCATGGCACTAAGTGCCACATCCAGCCTTTCCTTAAACACCTCCAGGGATGGTGACTCCACCACCGCCCTGGGCAGTCCATTCCAATGTCTGATCACCTTCTCCATGACAAAGTGCTTTCTAATATCCAGCCTAAACCTTCCCTGGTGCAGCTTCAGGCTGTGCCCTTTCATCTTGTCACTTGTTGCCTGGGAGAGGAGCCTGACCTCCACCTGACTACAACCTCCCTTCAGGTAGTTGTAGATAGTGATAAGGTTCCCCCTGAGTCTCCTTTTCTCCAGGCTAAACAACTCCAGCTCCCTTAGCCTCTCATTATAAGACTTTCTTCTAGTCCCTTCACCAGCCTCGTTGCTCTCTGGTCCTTCTCCAGCACCTCAATATCCTTCTTGAAGCGAAGGGCCCAGAAGTGTACACAGTACTTGAGGTGAGGCCTCACCAGCGCTGAGTACAAAGAGAGAATTACATCCCTACTCCTGCTGGCCACACCATTCCTGATACAGGCCAGGATGCCATTGGCCTTCCAAGCCACCTGGGCACACTGTTGGCTCATGTTCAATTGATTGTCAACCAGTACTCCCAGGTCCCTCTCTGCTGGGCTGTTCTCCAGCCACTCTTCCCCTAGTCCGTAGCGCTGCATGTGGCCGAAGTGTAGGATCCTGCACTTGGTCTTGTTAAGCTTCATACCATTGGCCTCTGCCCATTGATTCAGCCTGTCCAGGTCCCTCTGCAGCCTCTTCCTACCCTCCGGCAGATCAACACTCCCCCCTGGTTCGGTGTCATCTGCAAATTTACTAAGGGTAAACTCAATCCCCTCATCCAGGTCATTAGTAAAGATGTTGAAAATAGAACTGGGCCCAGTACTGATCCCTGGGGGAAACCACTGGTCACCAGACGTCAACTGGATGCAGCACCATTCACCACCACTCTCTGGGCCCAGTCATCCAACCAGTTTTTAACTTAGCAAAGGATGCATCTGTCCAAGCCATAGACTGCTAGCTTTTCCAGGAGGATGCTGTGGGGGACCGCGTCAAAGGCTTTTTGGTAGACCAAATCCTAAGTGAAGAATGGAAGAATTCCTAAGAATGGAAACCAGCTGTGAAATTAAAATTTAAACCACCGAGACATTTGCATTATATAATAAGCTTTAATTACATCATCACATAGCATGTCTCTATGAAATCCCTATCATGAATTCCTTATAAGAGATACTGGAGGTACCTGCTCAGACAAGTGGCTTTGTTTACTGCAACATCTAGAAAATGTTGTAAATAAGACAGCAGATTGACGAGAAAAGGAAGTGTTTCGTGGTTCTGGCACAGTCTTTCACTCCAGCATACCTATGTGAGCTACGGTAACCCTGACCACATCTTTCACTAATGCTTTCCTGTCTTGCTAAGGGCTCACCTCAAGACCTAGGACTTCAATTTCCAGATGGAATTCACAGTACTTTCAGAAACACAACTACAGCTGAAGTTAACAGGCAATGTATTTTGAATGCAGTGTTAAATAAACTAGAAAATATTTAGCCATAAACTGCTCAGACTGACTTCCCAAACCCTTTAAACTTTAGCATCATACATATAGAGTTACTCCTCTATAAAATGAGAAAATTATTTCAAATCCCATTTCCCAGATCTATTGTGGAAAACAGAGATGCTGGTATTTATGAAGCACTACTCCAATAGATGCTGATAATACTGCATTTAGAGACAGGTTTGAAAATTGTCTAGTAAAAACAGTACACAGATCACATACTATCGAAAGAGGAGAATATGAAATCTTAATTATTTGCTGCTCATTAGATGAACAGATACACAGATATAATGCAGTGTTCTGTGGGAAACACAGTATGAAATGACAAAATATACATTATAATGTACATGCAAAGCAGGGCTGAAATAACATTGCACAAAGTTCTATAAGAGTGCAAAGACATTGCTCATTTCTGAACTCTCAGTCTGTGTGTTTTTAACATTGTAAGAGCTACTTGCTTCAAACTTTCCTCTGGGAAGATAAACTAATATCTATATTGCATGAATACACATCCACTGCCTTAATACATTTTTCAAGTACAAAAGAAATTTGTTTTCTAGTCAACAGGAATAAAAATTGTATTCACTACTATATTATATGGCATGTAAGAAACTTACTGCTAGTATATCTGTTAGCATGATAACACTGTTTCCGCTGAAGGCTGAAATATTGATGAGATCTTTAAACTTAATCCTCTCTTTTCCATTTAAGAAATCTGTGTGAGCTTGAGAAAAGCAATAAAATACTCTCAATCAATCTTTTTTAAAAAGTAAAGTGCAAATAGCTTGCCAACACATTTTCCACCCTAACTCTGTTATAACAAATGGATTAATTGTCAGGTAATTTAATCGGACGGCTTGCTGATAAAATTTGGGCAAAGATTTGATGTGTGTCCAGCACTTGAAAAATTGGCATGGGTTTTTCAGCTGTGGTAAGTCTGTCCAGATGGTCCCAGAATGAAGGACATTCAAAATGTTTTTCCCAGAGGACTGGCCAGCTGTATCTAACATGGAAATGCTTCTGTGATTTTTTTTAATTTATTTTTTTTTAAACCCAAAACTTCCTGTATAATGGAGAATACTGGAGAGAACATTTAAATGTAAACCATTCACAATTTAGAGTAATTGACTCAGTTGGCAGGAGTCGTCTGAAATTAGGTTTTAACTGGAACAACTGCTAACACATGTATCTCATACAAACTACATCTAGAACTAAAATGCTAACCTTTTGGAAATTGCCCTTCAGTTCTTTCTTTCCAGCTAACATCTTTCTTGGCATTATTCAGAAGTCTGCCACCTGCAACAAAAGGCCTTTCTAAGGAAGACCAACAGTTATTCTTCTATTGAAAAACATTTGAGGGTACTTTAAATCAGTTTAAACATAAATAAATATAGTCAGGGCTCAACAGTTGGGAGCAGAAACCCAAACACCTACATTTGTACTGAGAAGACATTTTTGGATGAGCATTTTATAACAGGCTTGCGCAAGAGCTGGAAAAATGAATCAAGTCTTACACATTAGAAGCAGCATGTGTCACGTTTTATATCCCTGTGAAGCTTTTATGCTTCACATTAGCATCTTCCTGGAGCTCACCCATATCCTTCATAGCAGAATTTTGAACTGCCATCTGACAAAGCTGTATTCAGTCCAAGATTATTTTACATCTGCCAAGGGCTGAAAGTGTAGTGAGAGAGAAAGCTGAATCCTCAAAACTTTCCACTACAGCAACGAAGAAAATTTAACAAGGCCCCAAGGAAAACCCATTAAGTCTTTATCACACATCCATCACAAAGGTGATCATAATCTTTACTTCACAGGCTGGAATGGTACTAAAGGAAAAGCAAATAAAACAATTCTGAGGATTTCCATCAAGGCAGACAGAACCGCCAGGAAGGGAAGAAAAAGTCATTTTTGTGGACATAGCTACATCTAAAATAGGAAAAAGGTTCTTGAGAAGTACTAATGTAATCACGTGTAATATAAAAATGTGCTGCTACTGTTATTTCTACAATACAAGACTCATTCTATCATAAATAAAAACTGTAAGAAAGTTTTCTTTGGTTTAAGTATTAATACAGTGTTTAGATTTCTTCCCTTCTTCCTATCTTGAACCCTAGATCAGGTCACTTGTACTTGATTTTAAAACATTTACTCAATTTGATTTGTAGAAACAAACTGAAGACAGACTAAAGACTACAAAGAACTGCTTACAAATAAGAGCATATTTAAAAAAAAGAGATGTAAAATCAAAACAAAAAATGCCACAATAATCTACAACTATGGTCCCCATTAATTTATTTTAGGACCATTCTTGCTTGTTAATATAAATATGTATATTACTAGCATAATTCATTCACACACACAGCACACAAAAGCACCATCAAAAACAATTTCTATGATATGATTTATTTAGATTAAATCAGATGCAGCAAAATCGGTTTTGCTTCTGCTTTCCTTCCTTTACATTGCTTCATGGAGCAGTTTTGTTAAACAACATGTAAGATATTGGGGTTTTTACTGTAAGATGATCCCAGGGAGAAATTCACTAGGCAGTACTAATTGTAGGAAAACACTGAAAAATGGCACTGACTAGTGACTATACCAGTGGAGGTGGCTGCTTAGTGTTTTTCTGCCTGTATCTGTTTTCTAAGAGTAGATTTAGAAATCCTTATGGACTATCACTTTAGAAGGAATAAAGATTTGCTCTGTATGGCAGTGAGAATGACAGGGCTATTAAATCATAGGGAGGGAAGGAGAATGGGAAGGAAGGAGTAACTCTAAACTCTTTCAAGTCC
>NW_010172591.1:27969-33730 GCF_000695765.1 Mesitornis unicolor
TTCTGAGAATGTTCAAAGGTAGAGGGGCAAGTGAGAAAATGAAAATATTAAAATAATTTAAAGTTTAATTATTTAAATGGTTTTCTTTGGAGTAATAAGTAAAAGAATCCTGCTTCTCTTCTTGTTTCCCGTGTCATGCAAATGCAGAAGTTCCTCCACAAGGTAGCGTATCTGGAAATTGTCTTCAAGTAAGTTCAGAACATGAATTGCTTAGAGGTATTGAGTTTCTTAATCTCCTAGCAATTACTTTATTTATTAGATGTGTGATAGCCTGGGGTTTATGATAAAGCACTGTATTGGAGAGTAAAGAAATTCACAGTCAGGAGTTCTGTCTGTAGGGAAGTTTGGAAGACAGAGTAAGCAACAAAATAATAGAAGTACAGGGATGGTTTTTGGCTTTTCCCCAGCACTTATCGAAAGTTTTCTAAAGAAAGCATAGAAATATCTTTACTGTACATTTAATTTTAAAAAAAAGAAGAAAAAAGGGTAGAAAAGAGAGAGTTTTAACATCTGTGTGTATGTGAGGTTTTAAGACTGTGTTCTCTACAGTGACTTTGCTCTCGGAAGCCAAGAAAATGAATTAGGCAGTCAGAGGAAATTTAGAAAACTACATGATTTTAATTAAATCCCTTGATAAAGCTAGTGATTAATTTTTTCATAATAAAATGTTCTAAAGTTTTAGAAAAACTCAATAGGTTCCTGCAAAGTAAGTGTGGAAAATTTGGAGACTAAATCAATCAATAGGCTAGGAGTTAAAGGGATTTTAGTGTTGCCTTAAATGATAAAAAAATAGTGCAGCTTTAGCTGCACAGTTTCTATGGAAAGCCTCGGCAATATTGGCACCCAGTGCATGTACTATCCCACATGAATGCCACTGACATACATTAAAGAACTGTCATGGCAGTACAAGGAACACAAACCTGCTGATAGTATGAAATATTCTTAACACAGAGAAGGTGTGCTTTTTTAAAATTACAGAGATTTTAAACAAATAATTGCTATGAATATGACTACCAAACTTTCTTATAATGACCTTGTCTTGGATACAGCCATGATTCTTGAATGGCTGATCTGTGAATGTCTTGATATCCACAGAATTTATTTGAAGATATTTGCAGTGTTTCATATAGTTTATTCTTCTGCACTGATTTTCTTACTGTGAATTGTGTGTATGATTCTCTGAAATGTATGCAAACATGAAAAGAAGGCTATAAGAACTAGGCTACACAGAACAATAAGAAAAATAAATGAAAGCCTCAATTTTTTCAACATCTAGTTTGTAAGGTCTCTAGCTGAATGTTTCTCTTAATGAAAAAAAACCTGGTAGAAGAGAGCTTATTAAAGTAAATGTGAATCAGGCCCATCGTGCTAATCTGGCTGCAAAACAAGGGCCTCCAGGTTCTACCCAAAGGGAAGGACAGAAAGCCAAAAGTGCTCTCAACAGACGAGATGTTATGTGAGACACAGATAACTCCAAAACATTTTTTGTGAAGCTTGTTTACACTGTCAAATGCATCTGCACTTAAGAGTGCTAAGTGCAGCTTTGCTGCTTATAAATGAGCTGTGCCATTTTACAGAGCTGACTATAGGGGTGCAAATGCAAATGTTCTAGCTATAAGTTGCAGCAGCTTACCCCTCAGCTTCTGATCCTGTTTCCTTTGTGGTGGTTTAAGACCATCCTCTAAATAAACATCCTCATCAACAGATACTAAATTAACTCATGAGCAGACTTGGAGCAGAAGAGAGTCTTGTGCACACCAGAAAAGGGACACAGAAAACATAGCATAAATATCTGCAGTTGCCAGTGAATTCTCTAGGAAGCAGAGATAGGACAAAATACATTGTTTTACTGGCTGCTGACCTGTTAAAAGTGCTTCATCCTGTTAGGAGAAATCCTCAAGTGCATTTCATCTCAACATGTTGAATTCTCACAATGTATTTCTCAGGTTGAATGCAGAAGTACTTCCTTTTAGATACAGATCTGCCTCTTTCAATTACCAGTGCAAACTACAAAGCATTTTAGCAATGCCATATGTCAATTTAGCTTGCTAAGAGATCCTAATTGGCTCTTTTTAACTTCGGTGATGCCAGGAAAAGAAAGATGTGCTTAGCAGTCATAAGTATTTATGCCTTGGCACTGTTTAAGTGTCTAGCCAGCTCTTATATTGTATGTTGCTGTGGAAAGTTTGATGTTGAAATATAATACCTGTTTTTAATGTGCTGGGGAGAACCAAGACACTTGAAACTTCCATTAACCATGATAGCAAGCCGTGTGCAGAGGGCTTCACATTCTTCCATACTACAAAATAAAGTGGAAAACAAAAAAAGATTAAAAGGATAATAGTGAAAACAGAGAACATTATTTATACCTAACTTTAATTAAAGTGGAAGGAATTTGGACAGCTGCAAAAATGGGTACACAAAACCTTTGACTTAAAAGGCAACAGTCTAAATTGTAAGCCTAGTCAGTACATACCAAAAGTTATTACTACATGACAGCTAGAAAAGAGCCCTAAAACAGAATTTATGTTTTTAGTCCAGAATTAATTGGTCAATTCTGGCCACAATATAAAGGCTTTATTACCACAGTCAAATACCTGATAGGCAGTCTCAGAAATGCCACAGAGTGTGACAGCCATGAACTCTGTTATTCCCTGTAATACCTGTTTGTGGTCATTCTGAGCTAAAACATAGAGGGAGAAGTATGAAGGAAGCTTGCTCAGCTTGCCTCTTGCATAGCACATACCGTTAAACTATAGAGTTACCATTAGTCTGATTGCAGGATTGAAGAAAATGCAAAACTCTACAATCCAAACAGAATTTAGGACACAGAAACACAGCTGAATAGAAAAGCAGGATCCTGTTAGACATGACTGCTCCAGATGATAAATAATAACTTTCATTTGTAAAGCTTAGGGCAGATGGGCTGCCATTGTACATATTATATAGGATTATGTGAGCAGTTCTTCCAAAGCATCACTTTAGATATAGGACATTAGTTGGGAAATAGCCATCATCTCAAAGAAGAGTCAAAGTTGTTTGATATTCCTGCAATTCACTCCATGCACTCTCCAAACCTTCTGATATAGCTAAACAAAGGCTGTCTTGTGTTCCTCAGCCATGTGCCAGTCCGAATTAAAGTGTTTAGACTGAAAGAGCATGGCAATTAAGTACCCTCCTAGGAACAATTTCCTTAAAATATGACAGGAGTATGGTAAGAACTGCCAGACCACTATATTTGAAAGAGATAGGGAAAGGGCTTGATAACACATATTCCCACAAATCAGGAAGTTAGCTGAGTCTCTTTGGGGTGCAGTAACTTCTAATGCTCCCCTTGGCATAAAACTCCCCAGCTGTTGCAAAATAACACAAATTTAGGCCTGTATGAACCGTTACTACAATCTCACTCCTCCCCTCTTCAGAGGAAAAATTAAGCATTGTCTCTGAAAATTAAGTAAATAGACCTCAAAAACTAATTTTTACCCAGAAAACCATCTCTATGCCTCATGAACTTATTTGCTGATATGCATAAAGAGTCACTTCATAAGAGAAATTCCTTTAGTTATACAAGTAGCCTTTGAAAGAAGCTCAAATAAATCTCCAATGGCCTTCAGCAATTAGTATAAATAGTATAAAATAATTTCTCCTTCTTCCACTCTGGCACAACAATGTTTTATTAATTAAAAATTAAAAGCATACACTATCACTGTACTTATATATCCTTCAAGTCATTCATTTGTAGAGTTAAATGAGTAATTAGTAACAATTTGATGGATTTTTTTTGTTTACAACATAATAGTAATGAGTCTGTTCTATTTAGTTGGTGTTTGAGAACTAAGGGTTCTTAATCTAGACTGAAAAGTCAAAGCACACTGTTTCCTGAAGATTGCTCAAATTAATTCACAATGCAAAAATTGTGTTCCCTAAATGAGTGAGCTGGTAAGCAAATCAAATACAGGTATGTGATTTTCAAGATTCAGCTTCTATCAATAGAAAATTATTTTGAAAGTAACTTCCATCAATAACATAGCACACACATGTATGGGACAACAAATACATTTTGAAAGCATCTGAAAAAAATTAACAATGTCTAGAAAATATCGAGGGAAGTTTTGATGCATTCTTTTATTGATTCAGCTATGCTTCAAATATCATTTGGCCAAAAGGTTACATTACTGTTTTGACTAATGAGTTCTGTCTGAGCATGTTTTCATGGTCTCTCCCCTCACTTAAACCCATTTGGTATATAATTATATGTACTATGCTATATTCCCTAAGGGAACATTTAATTTATTCCGTTTTACTGTAGATGTTACAAAACAGTAAAGATTTCCTCCATTAAACTGATACACCACTGACATATCAGAGAACTGACAAGATTTTTCGTAGAACAAAATCATAGAACAGTTTGAGTTGGAAGGGACCTTTAAAGGTCATCTAGTCCATCCCCCAGCAGTAAGTAGGGACATCTTTAGCTAGATCAGGTTTCTCAGAGCCCTGTCCAACCTGACCTTGAATGTTTCTGGGGATGGAGCATCTACCACCTCTCTGGGCAATCTGTTCCAGTGTTTCACCACCTTCACTGTAAAAAAATTCTTCTTTGTATCTAGTCTAAATCTACCCTATTTTAGTTTAAATCCATTACCCCTTGTCCTATCTCAAGAGGTCCAGCTAAAAAAGATTGTTCCCATCTTTCTTATAGGCTCCCTTAAAGTACTGAAAGGCCACAACTAGGTCTTACCAGAGCCTTCTCTTCTCCAGGCTCAACAACCCCAACTCTCTCACCCAGTCTTCAAAGGAGAGGTGTTCCAGTCTTCTGATCATTTTTGTGGATCTCCTCTGGACCCGTTCCAACAGGTCCAACTTATGTAAGTGGATAGACTATTCTAGGAAGATGAGGTCACCCCTACCATTTCCAGTACTGCAAACAGAATGGCTGAGGCATTTGTCATTAGGATGCCATGGCATACTCTATTCATACACTGATGTAAAACAGAATCCTTAATAAAATCCAAAGAGGATTTTTCACTCCCACCTCCCTTTGTAAGGATTTGTAAAGTGAGCAGCTTCAAAGGGATAACCTGGTGTTTCAATCAACTTTGAATAGAAAAAGCATAGAAAAGGAAGAATTAATTGCATCACTTTTCTTATGCCTCCATCCCGCTTGAACCATAGCCTAATCCTTGAAAATTAAATATAGAAAATATTTAGGATTTATGCAAGTTCAATTTCCACAAGCAAGAAGGAAGTGCCACAAAATACCAAGTCATATTCCATGTTTCATACCAGGTGAGCATGCCTTCAGAATATACTTTTCTCCTCTCAATTGACAGCAGGTGAGGAGGGAGAACAGGAATATACTGGCTGCTGGGATAAGAGTCTTACCTGTGAGATGTCAGCACAGCTGCACAGCCGTCCTGAACTTCCTTCAGGATGGTTTTCCAAAGGTAACGTTTAGAGCATGGATCCATCCCAGAGCTGGGCTCATCCTGCAGGAAAAATGAAGGTACAGCAGCATGGGAAAAACATACCAGAACATAACATTTCCAGCAGGAAAAACAGCTCCAGCCCAGCATAAAGAGTTAACAAAACTCACAATACAATCATATATTTTTCTCTAAAAAAGCTACATTTTCAGGAACTCACTTAAAAGACATCCTGATCAGTTTTTTGCTCTAACCTATAGTTTAATTTCTAAATTTATAGAAGGTACTTTTTATTAAAGGCATATATGGATAGGAAAATATTTTTAAATATTATA
>NW_010172592.1:0-1872 GCF_000695765.1 Mesitornis unicolor
GTGAAAAATTGCCTTATTTAAAGTGCTAAAGACTGATGCTAGGAATGAAGACTGGCTATTGTCTTCTCTACAAAGTTAATTTGTAGCCCCACAAAGTTGTCTTTTGGGGCTTCATTGCTTCCCTGGGAAGCCAACGTTTGCCACCAGGCTTTCTCAGGTACTCCATACTGTCTGGTTTCAATATGACACTCATTCGATTTTTACTCATATCTGAAAGGGGCTTCGAATAAAAGCTCTTCCTGGATTTCTCCTTTAATGTAAAGTGCTTCTATAATCAAGCAAAGCTTTGGGCTGTGCCATTCTCTGTTGGGCTTTCTCGTCCACGTAAGCCTCCAATTTCCGTGGCTGCTGGTAGGAGCCATCTCAGAAATGGAAACGGTCAAGCTCTTCTCCCACACCAAACATGCTAGGACTGAAGACTGTTGCTGGCTCTTGTCTTCTCTACAAAGTTAATTTGTAGCCCCACAAAGCTTTGGGTTCTGGGAATTGTTGCTTCACCGGGAAACCAACGTTTGCCACCAGGATTTCTCTGGAGGTGCCCACAGCCTGGATTCAATATGACACGCATTTGACTTTAACTCACACCAGACAGGTTGGTACACTGAAAGTCCTTGGTGGATTTCTCCTACCAAGGGAAGTTATTCTGTAGCCAAACAAAGCTTTTGGCTGTGCCATTCTGTGTTGGGATATCTCTTCCACGTTCGACTCCAAATTTCGTGGCTGCTGGTAGGAGCCGTCTCTCCAATGGAAACGGTCAAGCTCTTCTCCCACACCAAAGATGCTAGGACTGAAGACTGTTGCTGGCTCTTGTCTTCTCTACAAATCCAATTTGTAGCCCCACAAAGCTTTTGTTTCTGGGATTTCTTGCTTCCCTGGGAAGCCAACTTTTGGTACCAGGCTTTCTCTGAAGCTCCCCAGAGGTTGCTTTCCATATTGCAAACGTTCAACTCCAACTCACACCAGAAATGGGATTTAGACTTAAAGTCTTTGCTGGATTTCTCCATCCTGGGTAAGTGTTTCTGTATAGAGAGAAAGCATTCGGATCTGTCGTTCTGTGTTTGGCTAGCTCGTCCACGTTCGCCTCCAATTTTCGTGGCTGCTGGTAGGAGCCGTCACTCCAATGCAAATGGTCAAGCTCTTCTCCCACACCAAAGATGCTAGGACGAAGACTGTTGCTGGCTCTTGTCTTCTCTAGAAAGTTAATTTGTAGCCCCACAAAGTTGTCGTTTGGTGCTTCCTTGCTTCCCTGGGAAGCCAACGTTTGCTACCAGGCTTTCTCTGAAACTCCATACAGTCTGGTTTCAATATGACACTCATTCAACTTTAACTCACATCTCAAATGGGTTTGGAATAAAAGCTCATCCTGGAATTCTCCTTTCATGTAAAGTGCTTCTATAATCAAACAAAGTTTCGGGCTGTGCCATTCTCTGTTTGGCTATCTCGTCCACGTTCGCCTCCAATTTTCGTGGCTGCTGGTAGGAGCCATCTCTCCAAGGGAAACGGTCAAGCTCTTCTCCCACACCAAAGATGCTAGGACTGAAGACTGCTGCTGGCTCTTGTCTTTTCTATTAAGCCAATTTGTAGCCCCACAAAACTTTTGCTTCTTGGAGTTCTTGCTTTCCTCGGAAGCCAACGTTTGCTACCAGGCTTTCTCTGCAGCTCCCTACAGCCTGCTTTCAATATGGCAAACATTTGACTTTAACTCAGACCTGAAAGGGTCTTAGACTAAAAGTCCTTCCTGTATTTCTCCTTCCTTAGGACTTGCTTATGCAGCCAAAGAAGGCGTTGGCCTGTGCCATTCTATGTTAGGCTAAATCGTCCACGTTCGCCTCCAGTTTATGTGGCTGCTGGTAGGGGGCGTCTCTTCCGTGG
>NW_010172593.1:0-8515 GCF_000695765.1 Mesitornis unicolor
CTGCTGCTCACCTTTCAGATGGCTGCCTGATTCCTATTCCTTTTCTTTCGCACTTCTCTTGACCATCTCAGTTGAGAAAATTCATAATCTTGTACTGCAAGGCTCAGAGATTGCTGGCCTGGGCGGTGGCAGCACCAAGCTGAGCGGGGCACTGTGAGGCACGTCGGAGCTTTGGTGTGGTGCACCATGTTTTTCATTATACTGGTGTGTTTTTCGTTTAGTGGTGTGCCAAGAAGGCCAAACTGCGTTGGCCAATGCCGCTGTCAGTGAGAGATGTTCCAGGAGCACAGGGAAATGCTTTGTCTGGCGCTGGGTCAGGCTTACGGTGTCGGGTTGAACCACCGTGATTTTGTTGACACAATATCTTAATTTTACAGCTCGGTACATAACGCAGAGGAGGCATGTCTCGAAGTGACTGCTGTGTCGGTGTGCTCATACCCTTATCCTGATAGCTTACTCTTCAGGGTAAATAGCTCTAAATTTCCCCAGAGGCGTCAGAACGTAGGAGGATTTTAGATGGCACTTCAGGGAATAGAGTTATAAATCCACGGCAAGCTGATTTGCAATCCAAAATCATAAAGGACTGGAGATTGAAATGTTTAAAGTTTGTTCCTGAAAAATAAGCAGAAGATGTCGTTTGTTACTGGTGATATATACCAGGCCCATCTCCAGAAGCCTTCAGTGCTGTGTCCTGATTGGGAACCCCTCACCGTTGCACAAGAATGAGCTCTGTTGTACTCCCCAGACGAACTCGCAGATCTCCCACCATGGCGTTGTGTTCAATAAAAACAGCATAACCTCCGTTCACTTTCTGAATTAAACCACCAGCCAGATTAGGAAGGGCATGAAAGGTAGGGACCAGGATTTCTCCTGCTCCCAAGCTGCATCACCCAAGGGGGGGCGAAGAGCAGGGGGCTGTGCTTCGGAGAAAGGGGCTTTGGGGAGGGGAATCCGGAGTGGTTTCTGTCTGTGTTCTGTGTTCTGTCTGGTTCTTCTGTGTCACAGAAGGAACCTATATTTGCATAAATTTGTCTGTTCCTTCGAATGCATATTTATGTGGTATTAAAGAAAATGGTTTGGGATTTAATACCGCAGAAAGTGACAAATACCCATATTCATTATAATTTAAAATTTACTTTATTTGCAAATATCCACTGTTGCAATATCGTACCAGAAATGTGTTCTCTGTCAAGGACAAACTCCAGCTGACTGATACTGTACCATTTCATAGGCCTTCTCTAGAATTAAATTAATGACAGGAACTCTTCATGTAGTCAACACGTAATTCAACATCCTCTATAAAAAATAAAGCGTGAGACCAAACCAGCACCCTGCTTAAAACAGCTTTGCGTGCAGGTGAAGTTGTGAGGGGATTGAACATCTGACAAAAACTTCCCTGGCTTTTTAATACCCCAGGGAGCATCAGATGGCCCTGTTGTGTGGGTGTGCAATGGAGCAGCTGCTCGCTCTGGAGATGGGTCCTGGCTGTGATCCCCTGCGAGGAAGGGGCGCCTTGACCCCTGACTTGTGGGGATTGCTTGTGGCCAACGGTTGCAGTGGGACTCACCTGTGCTCTGGGGATGTGCCGGGGAAGGTGCAGCGGTTTTGGGGTTGCTTTCCTGGCTGTGCCTCCTTGGGGATGTTTTATGCAAAAGGAATTATTAGCCAGGCTGTCAGGTGATTTGCTATAATATTGGGTTGGAAAGAGCCTCCTGAAGAAGCAATAAGCAGCAGTAATTATCCGGACTGCTGGCTGTAGTATAGTTAGGAGCTCTTTGATCCAGCGATTTTGAAACATTTCAGTGGTCAAGAGCCATGTGTCTGAATGCGTGAAGCAAGCAGTGCTCTCTGACGAGGAGCAGGAGGTTTCACAGGATGGAGAAGTATCACCAAGATCAGGGCACTTCATGTTTTAAATATATTTAAGTGGGTCCAAAGCTATATGGCCTGACCGAGGTGTGTTGTTATGCAGTATCTTTGCAAAGGCAGGCAAGGATGGAGATGTGTGCCATAACACCGCAGGGACAGAGAGGAAGGGGTGGCAGCACGCTTGTGCTGTCCCTGCTGCTGTGAGTTGATTAATACGGTCTTGGGGGCCAATAAAAACTCAGGCTAATTAGAGAACGCATGCTAGGAGCAATGGAAATGCAAGAACAGTGGGAGGAAGCGGAGACGTGGTTTATGGTGGACAGGTTATGGTTGGACTCGATGATCTTAAAGGTCTTTTCCAACCAAATTTTTCTGTGTTTCTCAGCGTATTTTTCTTTACTCAAAAGATCCAGTTCCTCTGGGAGTCTGCGTGGCAGTGGCACTTGGAGGGCACGCTGGGCCACCCTGCAGGGAAGTGGGGAGGATGGAGGACAGGAACAGGGTGTACATGGTCGCGCGTGGTCACCCCGTTTTCCAGTTATCCAAACGATGGCCCTCAGGAGGGGCTGTGCTGTGCTTAAAGCACTGTCTTTAGTTCCTGTGCTTAGGTGTTGCTCTGGTGTTGGCAGGGATTGTAAAGCTGAGGTGAATCCAGCCCCGCATCCCCTCTTAATGAGCAGAGGAGGCAGGAAGCAGAGGTCCTGGTGCCGGGTCTCGGCTCCGTGGCCCTGTGGGACCGCACGCAGCTGCCAGGAGCAGGAGTGGCCCCGAGCAGAGGTGATCAGTCAGAGTTTGACACACGCCGGCAGTGAGCAGTTGTTATCAGCTCTCAGACAATGCCTTGGATCTCATCATCGGTGCGTTTTGACAGAAAAGAAGTACTGAGTCCATAGGTACCAGCACGTTCATTATCTTTGGCCTCGGACGCGTAGCGAGCTAATTATCCTAAATTCAGTGTTTTATCCAAACTTGTTTCTGATTCAGCCAAGATCTTAGGAATTGTGAGGATGAGCAGAGAGTGCTATCCCTGCTCGGTTTTCAAATATGCTTTAGCGTATAAAGACTTTGCTTGATCCTTTGAGTTAATAATTCTTCACAAAGTGACTTTTATTATGAGTACTTCAAGCGAGTTTGAATATGTCATTGTGGCAGGAGACGAAGATTTGAAACATGCTCTGCAGTCTGTGGAATTAATAAATTACGGGAATGGTCTAATTATGGAAAATCTAAAGGACAATTTCAGATTATTAATGAAACCGCCGTATACTTGAATTTCAAAGATTAATTCATCTTTGATTTTTTTAAAAGATTAATCTGTACCAGAAGGTTAATTGCTATCTGTAAGAAATATATATATTGAAGTCATTAGCAAAAGACCACTGGAATGCCTCCTAACAGATAAATGAAAGATCTAGTACGCATTTATTCATCTTTTTGTCTCCAGAAATCCCCCATTTTCGCAGACAACCACGCTGGCTGCTGTGCTTGTGGAGTCTTTGGTGCTCCCTGTGCAGGCTGCAGCACCAATGGGGTAAGGACGGGGGTGCTCGGAACTGCACACGCATGTGTCTGCTCCCTTTACCCCTTCCTTCTGCCTTTCCTTGTCCAACTCCATCTCAGAAATACGGATTTCTGCTCAGCGAGGCCGATTCTGAGCCCAGTTCTGCCTGTTTGTACAAACTCGACCTGTGGTGGTGTACAGCCGGGTGTCAGTGATGGAGAACCTTCATCCGCAGCCCAAGGACTGGTTTAGGTGCTGATGTTCCCATCCATTTGGAAGGACTGGAGAAGAAATATTGTGGAAAAGCATGCCTTCTTTCTCTGTGTACTAAAGAGACGATAAAAAGGGATTAAAGCTCCTGTACCAGTGTGCTGATGTGATTATAAATATTGAAGTTTCTTCTGAAGACTTTTAGTTTTGGTGTCGTATCTCTTCGAGGCTATCATCACCTCGACAGAACAAAAAGGCAGACTAAACTTTAATCCACTTCAACGTAGGAAGCACAGCGCTTGTGACAGTCTCTTCATCTTCTTTTCTGCCTTTTATTTTTGCTGAAGACTTTTTTAAAATATTAATTTCTCTAATTCTTTGGCCCCCAATCCCGGAGTGCTGCAGACATCTGTGCATAAGGTCAGAACATCTGCAGACAGCAGGGGCGGCCGAGGTGCACGAGCTGCAGGGGCTGAATCTGCTCAGAAGCACAAGAAACATCAAAAAACATTCATTGTCGGGGCAAAGAAGAGACCCCTGAAACTGTGACTCCTTCTCCTTACCCTCATAGGTGGAATTATTTTTCTAGTGGTGATATTGAACTGTATTTCTTCACTGTCCCTCAGTATAAACTTGAATTCCTTTTCGATCTTGTTTTTTTCCCAGCTTTATAGTTGCTAGTAAAAGCGATGTGTGTGCACACTCATACCTCCCTGTATGGGACACGTTGCCCTTGTGTCTAAGACGTGTCACTCCTCCCAGATCAGATGAACCACCTTTTCCCATGCCATTACAATCTGTGCATTAAATGGTATAATCTCCTAATGCATTGGTTCCTTTACGAATTAGCTACCTACAATTGAGTACCTCCTCTAGAAATTATTTTCTGTGGGTTTGTCATCCGCAGCAAAGACTTTGAAACCCCTTTAGTCACCTTGATGTGCAAATAGGACAGTTTGATTTTTCCTAAAGCTTTGATATTTGTTCACTGACTTGTGTTTCTAAACCGATCTGAATCGTTAGATGCACGTTTCTGGTGATCTGAGTCATCTCACAATACTTTGCGTGAAGCCCTCGCCGTGCTCTGTCATCACACGAGGCTCTGATTCACGCTGATCCTCCCTAGGAGCCGGCCCTCTTAAAGCCAAGAGCTGCTGTCTCATCCCGAGGTGATTCACGCAGCATTTCTGCAGGCTCCTGTAGGTCCCTTCGGCTGCTGCTATGGTCCTGAATCTGTGTTTCTGGAACAGGACTTTCTGCTGTCTGTTGGGAATGCCATTAGCACAGATAAGTGCTGGATGACATGGGAGAAGTAAGTCGTTGCTGCGACGGGATTGTACAACTCTGTGGTTCAGGAAGGGAGAGGAGACTTTTCTGGTATTTATCTCCGAGTGCCGATTCCTCTTGCCAAACAGAAAATTCCGATTTATTCTTTTTTGCCTTACAATCTGATGTTAATGAAACATCTCTTTTTATTTTTTTTTTCCTTGATCCATTAAAGCCCTACTGAATGGGTTTCGAATACTCATTACAAGGAGCAGTCACTCTACATAACCCAAGGTTAAAAGAAGCCAAAAAACAACTCAGGAAGGTGAAAAAAGCCAAGTGACGTCGCTGTGATGCACTGTGGCAGGCAAAGATAGCATTGCTAATAAATAACAAACATTTTCAATTTACTAGTGAAGTTTTGCACGATGAATGATCCTGCAGATCATCCAGTGATGCCCAGATGTTATAATCTGTGATTTCTATCCTTGGTGGCAGCCAACAAAACCCAGCTTTTACAGAGCCGCTCTTCACGCACTCGTTTGGATGAGTCACTGTTTTGGCAGACGATGGGCTGGGGTGTTGCGCTGCCCGCCGCAAGGAGGAGTTGTTTGTTTAGCTGAAGGAGCAGCATTTTGCAGAGCGTTCACTGCATCTCCCTCTGCCTTAACCCAAGGGGCAGAAACCTTCTGTAACATCGCAGTCCGAGCCAACAGCCCAGCTTATGTGTTGGCAAATTGGTCTAGAGATAACGGTTGGAAGAGCAGTCCAAAAACATCCTGAAAACAGACATTGCAGAGCTTAGCGCTGGTCTTGGGTGCTGTCACCTGAGCCGCGGCGCTCGGGAGGGTCATGGACCCCCGTGCTTTTGTGGAGCTTGAGGGCACAGAGCATGGCTCGAGGTCTGTGGAGTTTTCCCAGTGAATTTCCTGGTCCTTTGGTGCTTTTCTGGCTCAGTGTCTGCAGGAAGGGCCAGAGGTCTCGGAGGGGCTGCTCCTTCATCTTTGATTGTGTTACTGATTATACTTTCTGATAGGAACAGCTCTTCGTCGTTTGCTTGAGAGTCTGGATCAGATACAGCAAAAATAGATCTATGAGCCACTAATGAAATAAAGTCATTTATACCCAAGCACTTCAAGTGATTTCCATTTTTTTCTTTCTCTTTTTCTCAAACACTCACGCATCTGTCCTTTTTGGTGTTCAGTGTTGTTACGCTGAATAACAACATGATGAAATCTGTTATTTTCCTTCCTATATTTTGTCAAATAACGAATGTTTTGTCATTTCAAATTCAAAAAATTGCTTTCTAGAGTTGTACCGACTTGTGCTGTGTGCTGCAGTTGTCAGGTTTAATAGGATTTTCCTCTAATTGTAACTGATCCAGTAGAAGATGCACTGGGCTTGATCCTCAAGGGTGTTTTGGGCTGCATTTAAAGTACTTCTGATAGTAGAAATGAAAAAGCAAAGTGCGCCTCTGCAAAGTGCATCTGTGCTGCTGTGGCTTTTTGAATAACTCGTGAGAAGCGATGTCGTTTCGAGGAGTGGATGGGTGATGACCTTAAGGTGCTGATTGCACTCCTGATGTCCCTGTGATATTGGGTAAAACTCTTGAGGTGCCTGGGGTAGATGCTGAGAACCCCCTAGGCACCTGCCTGTGTTTTTATGTTATCAAGACATTGCGAATGCGGTCTCCATCTCTTTAGCGAGGCATCTTCCCACCTCAGACAGGGCAGATGTCCTGAGGTGGTTGGCTCGGTTCCCTCTGCAGTAACGAAGAGCGATGAGATCTGCGCTGCCCGGAGGAAACATCTGTTCCTATTGACCACGCAGGGAGCGCAGGCACCAAATACAAGCATGGCATTAAAGAACTGGAATTTAAAAAATGGTCCAGTCATTGGTATGTAAGCAATATCTGTGTTTTCCTATCTTTTGTCATCATTTGAAGAGAACACCTGGTGTAGATTGATAGGGTTCTTGCAGTCCATTCGAGGAAAGCAGGGATGCTGGTGGGCGTGAAGAGCACGCGGTGTGGGTTCGTTCCTGCAGCACCCGAGCATCCTGGGATGGAGCTAGCAGTGGCTGAGTGATTCCTCCTGCTCAAATAGACTCATTAAAAATCAATAGAATAGAGTATGGGGAGAAGGAAAGAGGTAAAGATGTGACATTATGATTGCCTTCACATCAGCTTCTGGGAAATCTGAGTTGGTTTCCAGGCTGGTACATGCAGGGACTTGTACTCTGTCCTGAATCATCTCTGCCGGCTGCGTCTCGGTCAAGTGTTATTGCAGAGCTGTAAGAGGCTGCTGTCACAGCTACAGCATCAGTCACTTTAATGATAAATATCTGCCTTTTAATGGCATTTATTGAACATTTGAAGATTGCATTTCAAGGACAGAATAAAATTGAAATAGGCAATTCTTGTTGCTAAAGAAATAACTGCCAGCATCCTTTAAAAATGTTACCTCCAACTTAATAAAACATTGCTTTTGTGGCTGTGTGAAATGTGTCAGGTGGATCTGCTGAAAACAGCTGGTTGGTTAAGTCCTCGTTATTTCAAAGCAGAGACACCTATGGTTCAACCTTTAAGTTTACCAGCAAAGTCAGACACCCCCAGGAAATGCTCCTGCATTTTGCATTGTGCATCCCAAGGATGCAGAAGTCAAGAAGCTGATTTGATGCAGATCCAATAAATTATTCATCCCGATCCAGGTGGGGTTTTGGGGTCTTTTGGGGTTTTTTTTGGAAGGCTTTCAGCATCTCATAGGTAATCTGTTCCTCTTGGTGAAGATAGCAGTACGGAGCAGAATGGGAGGAGCAAGAGCATCCGTGTTGTGCATCCCTCTTCTGCTGGAGAAACAGAAATTTGCAAAGAAGGTGTGGTGAAAATATCGGGGGAATGGACAAAAAGGATGTTAATGTGCATTACGAAGCTTGAGGAGAAAGTCCTGCTGAGGTACAAAAGGTGCTTTTTTGGGGAAGGGGAGGAGGAAAGAAGACAGTTGGGTTTTACTGAGCAATAAAAGGAAGGAACGAGTCTGGAAACAACAGGACAGGCCTGAGGATTGGGAGAAGGGAGGATGAAAAGCTTGGAGAAGTGGCTGGGGTTGCAAAGGTTGAGCCACGGCAGGGAAAACAGTATCTGTGAATAAGGAAGTCTTGCCATACAGAGTGGGCTAGAATGTCACATTTGTTTCACCCAAAAAAGGCAGTGATTTTAGAAACAGAATTGACTTTGATTGTGAAAACCTAAAGCTTCTGGAAGATAAGATAGAAATGCTTTCCCACATCCCTTTATTGTGCCGGGGGGGCAGTGAAGCCGGACTTCCCAGAAGACCGCATCCCGGTGGCTTTGCTCCTGACATCACTTTTGTGCTGCCTCCCAGCCTGCCCGGGGGGAGCAGCGGAGCCCGCGAATCCTGGCTCCTGCTTCCCCTCCGCCTCCGGTGCCTATTCCAGTGTGTGGTGCGAAGCTGCTTGTCAGTTTTCCTCCAGGAATAAAATGAATTTCATAAAAACCTTCTGCAGAGGAAGCCCCTGCTGTCATTTTGACTTTCCCCACAGAAAATAGAAATATTGTGATTACACTGAGATTTTCCCATGGGATCCGTCTGTTTTGCAAAGGAGGATGAATTTGTTGGAGCGTCATTTGGGACCAGCTCTAAATGCATT
>NW_010172593.1:8546-74349 GCF_000695765.1 Mesitornis unicolor
AAGGACGATATATAATCGAGTGCAGTAAGTTATTCCAGTTTCTGTCACTGAAATCCTGCATCCCAGGAGGAAATACAAAATACTGCCTCATCTTGTACCTTCCATACTTCACAGTCCCTTTTCGCTTTGTGCTAATGCAAAGAGCAGCGTTCACAGCCACGGGGGAGTAGCGGCACATAAATAATTCCGAGATGCCTCCTCCGTCACGCGCCCTCCCCACCTTCTTCACTCTTCACCCTTCCTCCCCCTTGTGCTCGGGGAAAGGTGGCTTTCGTGCCTTGCCGGTGATCTTCCAGCCGTGCCAAAATATTCCCTGGCCTGTCTCTGAAGCCATTTGAAACTTCCTCAGCCCCGCTTCCTTGTGTAAAGGAAAAAAAGCATCAGTAAGAGGAGAAAGTCTTCCTAACCCGGTGTTTGCATCCCGCTTCGCAAAATCCCAGCAAGCAGTGAATTCTGATCAATGGAGTTTATCCTGTTTTTCTTACGCCGACTTAGAAAGTTCCTTGTCGAGGTGTTAGTTGAAATACTTGGACTGTTTGCTCGAGGATATTCAACAAAGTAGTGCAGCTGAAAATAGGAGCTGCAGTACGGCGCTTTAAGTGGTTTACATATATAGCCAGGTTGTTGGGAAGATAGACGTGTGTGTGTGTGTATAAATATATACATGTAGACACACACATTTTATAGTGCAGGCTGTCCCGTTTCCTTTCCCTGTGGTGTTTCAGATCTGTATCTTTTCAAGCTGTAAGGAGTCAGGAGCCATCCAGTGTGCTCCCATCATGGAGACTATGGGCTTTGCTTTAATGCAGGCTGCAAGGCCAGCACATCGCCCCTGTGAGATTTTATTGAGGGGTGAGAAGTCTGGAAGTGGCTATCTCAGGCTACCATCAAGAAAATGCTCTTTTAAGCACTGGTTAAGGATAAATTATAATTTAATTCCCTGAATGTATTTTGTTTCCCTCATTAATTTCACGAATCCACATGTCTAATCAGCCCTTTAATTAACTCTCACTTTATCTTCTATCTGTATTTTATTCCTTTGCCAGCCAAATGTGGTTTTTTTTCCCTCAAATCACTTTGTTCTCTTTCTTCACAAATACCCTCTGGTCCCACACCTGTCCTGCTCAGGAGGCAGGGGTGCAGTGTGGGAAGCTGACTGATAATCCCGAATATAGCAGCTTTTCTGCTTAAAAAAATGACGGATTTCACTTAAATGATGGTGTTTTAGGAAGAGTGCAGGGTGCAGATGTAAAACAGCAGGAAGCTTTCTTTGACAGCTTTTCATTGACTTTTCATTGCTGTTTATATATGTCTTTTAAAGCCAATTTTATCTTGAAGCAACAGAAAGTCTAGACAGATTGTCTAAAAACTTTTATTGGCTAATGAAGATGATTCTGCTGGTGCATTACTGCTGGGTAACGTGTGGACTCCAGTTCAGAAATGGCCTCCGTCTCTGCAGCATTTGCCTTTTGCCAAGCTTGCTTTTATTATTCCTTGGGAGGGCTTTTTTTAATATCTGACTCTTTCAATGTCAAAACCAAATGCCACTTGAAGCCTTATGTGTAGACATCTGAAGCTATATAAAGGAACCCGAGTGCTTTGAATTGTTATTTTTTCTCCCAGGGTTCTGAGCGTTCGTGGTTTCCATTCCCATTGATCAGCGCTGCAATTGCTCTGTATGTGCAGAAATCAATCCGGCCGCAAATAGTTGTGTCTCAACGCTGTGGCCTCAGCATCCGTGTACAGGGGAGGCTGACAGCCCCGAGCTTGGATATTCCCAGGTTCTTGGTAATTCCCTGAACCGCCTCATTTCTTGTGTTCTTTTTTCTCAGGAAAGCACTGAATGTTCACAGCAGCCAGACCTCATCTCAGATGAGGCTGTACTCAAATAACTTTTCTTTATTAACATCAGGAGGAAAGACAGAGAAGCAGCATCTCAATATTGCAGCCGCAGTCTGTGGTGCATGAGCTGTTCCTTGAAATAAACGTCTTTTGAAAAATCTCACAGAAAGCACAGCCCCTCTCTAGGATCTTCACACTCAGGTGCCCCAGGATGCCACCACTCCGTAAGATGCACTGAAAAAGCAATTAGCACTTTTGAGTGCTTTGGAGAATTTTAGGAGTTTTCTGCCTCTGGAGGCTCTGGCGAATAGCGCTGGTTCACGTCAACTTTCTTTGATGATTTTGGTTTTTTTCCTCAGTATTTCCCAAGAACAAGTCCAAGAGCTGGAGTCACACCACTGTCCATCCAGAGATTTACGGTCGTGCTGCTTGAGGACTTAAACACTCATGTGAAGTGTCACCTCTTTTTAAAACCACACCGTGATCTTCCTCTGCTTTTCCTCCTTTCCTTGCATTTCTGCTGCTGCCTCTGAGATTCTGGATAAGGACAGCAGGAGCTTTGGTGTCGAAGAACATCATTCCTTTGACTTGAGAGCAAATTCACCTTCTAGGCCGTCTCAGCCATTTCCTCTTTTACCAAAAAAAGCTTTTTATAGCTCTGGAGGACAGCTGTTTATTTATTTATGTGTTTGTTTATTCCAAGGGCCAATCATCCATTAAAGGGCCTTATAATTTGTGCATGGCCTTTGGTGATGCCGAGCTGAAGGGCCCGGAGCTGAGGGTCGCATGAGCTGAGCAGGAGCAAAATGAACACTTTGGAGGGCATATACAGCATTCTGTTGGGTTATGAACCACTTTATTAATAATTTTAATATTATTTCTTGCACAAATAACCCATTGGCCACCGACTGCCTCCTGCAGGAGCTGGCATTGCCTTGGCAGCCACAGACACTTCCCACCAGAGCTGGGTTTTGCCACTTTATGAACGCAGAGCAGGGCAGTGTTTGGTGCTGAGGGATGTCTGCTCCGTGGGAAAGGGAGCACAATGGAGCCCTGAGCAATCCACAACTGATCATCTTCCCAATTTGGGATGAATACATGTTTTATTGCTGCTTGTGGACGTGTTCATGTCTGGCTTCTGAGCTTTCTGAGCTTGGCGAGCTGCATCCATGGTCACGCGTGGACCTCTTCTCCCTGCTTTCAGCCCTGCATTGCACATAAACAGAGCCAGATAACGTCATGTTTTGTAGCTGCTGTTTGATTTTCCTGAGATATTTCAATGCCTTCCCTAGCATGAAAACTAAGCCACATTCTTTTTATCCTATTTCAAGTTCAAGCAGGTTTCAAAGCAAAACCTAGGCAGTTTTGTCAGCTTCAGAAAGCCTTTCTTGAAGCAGAATGCTATTGATTAAGCTTTAGTGACATCTTTTTCTTAAAAAGGAGCCAAGAATCATAAACATTAAAGTTAGAAAAGGTGTAATTTGGATGTCATTAGTACTTAAGCTGATTTTCTCTTTAGTACATGAATGTGCACAGGTGCATTAGCAGCTGGGTTTGAATATAGGATGTTTCCTTTCCCATCCTATATCAAAACTGGTTGAAAACGTCTGGTATTGACAGCTTATTTGCAGATAGGTCCTTTGCTCATCTAAGCAGTAGTCATGAATTGATCTCCATCCAAGAGCAGCTCTCTCTTTCTCTCTATTTTAACCAGCTGATCTATATGTATAATGTGGTTTGTGATGGCAAATCCATAGGAGAAAACCCTTTCCTAGGTCTTGGTCCCGCCATCAACAGCGCAGATGAAGGTCACATCTGTGGGCTGGCTTAGCCGTACTGGCCATGGTCTTCAGAGCCTCTTTAAGGGATTTGCCTCCAATTTAGCTTGCAATTTTAAGTAGAAAGCATGGAGTTACGTAGATTTAAAGCTTCCCTTCCTCTCTGCTCTAGAAGCAAAGACGCCTTCTAAAACGAATTACGTTGTCCTGTCCTTCAGCAACATTTCTGCAATATAATATCTATTAGATATGGCTTGGTGTCCCTGCAGGAGACCCCAAATGTGCCGCTCCTGTGGGACAGAAGGCAGCAGTGGTTCACCTATCTCAGCCTTGTCTGTAAAATGAGCGGTGCAGAATAGATGGGAAAAGGAAAAAAAAAAAATCACATTTTTCTCTAGATATGTTTATTACTGGAACAGATGGTTACCAGTTTGTTTTTCCAAGGTTAACAGGTATGCTTTGTCTGCAGGTTTGCTCACTGCGGTACAGAACTTCATTGCGTGTTGAATCACAGGGAAGAGCAGTACTGGAGAGTAATTCCAGCAAGTCTGGTTGACAGCTCCGAGTATGCAAATAAAGTCATATGAAGGAAGCCAAAGATTTGGAGACAGGATCAGAAAAGTGCAGAATCTTAAATATTCAAAGGCAAAGTATATGACAATGACACGATCAGACAGAGTCACATTATTTTAACGAAGAGCCGTATTTAGAACAGCCTGGGAGGATATTTTCTGGGTAGTGAAGTTTGCCTAAGTGAGAAAAATGAATTACCTCTCAACTTCTGCTTTTCATGAAATTTTTTCAATGTACTGACTTGGGGAAGCGGTGTTAGAACAAAGATCAGCCCCATCGTTACATCAATATGACTTACTGTAAAGCACTGGGCACTGGGGCTGCAGACAGGTTGCCAGGCTAAATTAATTAGAGGAAAAGCAGGAAGAGTAATTGGCAATAAGCGCTCATAGCTGTGGTCGCTGGCGTTCTAACACATAAGGGAGTCTGGAGTCATCAAAGCATATATCAGACTTGGGGAAAAAACATCTTTCAGCTCCGCGAGTAACCTCTGAGCTTTATTAAAGACAGCTTTATGAATAAAGGATACTGCGGGTCTTTGAAATGATATATTTCTGTTTGCAAATGGCAGCAGCAGACACCCAGTCGATAAAGGTAATACGTTACGGTGCCTCAAAGGTTAACAGAAAACAGAGAAGGAGCTTGCACATCTCTTTCAAAAGTGTGCGTTTTCAGTCTGTCTGCTCCTCTAAGAGGCAAATTAATTAATTAGATTGTAAACTTTAGCATCTTCCATGGAAAGCCAAATATTTTGTGGGTGTTTGTTGGGGTGTAAGGGTATTTTGAGGGTAGGAGCAAGAGGGGAGACTGGGTCAGCTGCAAGCTGTGTATTCCTGGGGCGACCCCACGTGTGTGAGGGACACGGGAGCCCTTGCGTGCGGCAGGGCAAGGCCAGCCCTGCTCTGGAGATCACCAGCAATAAATCCGCTCTGCCTCGTTAATGAGGCTGTGTCCCGTGGGCACATAATTTGGCACACCGTCAGCACTTGAGAGCATCAGTTGGTTTTGACAAACGAGACATAAAGGAGATGCGGTAGTCAGGGGGATGAAGGAGGAGATGAGAGACGGCGACGCACAAAGCTCTGAGCCGGCTTGGGTTTTACGCGGAGCGGTGCGTGGTAGTGCCTCCCATCGCTGTTGCCAGACACAGTTTCTTAAAATAGTTTAAAGGGATTTTTTAGGAAGAGAGGAAGCATCATCAGAGCGGATCCTTCTTGCCAAAACCAGGGATAATGCAGAGACGCTTGAGGAAGAAAGGTAGGAGTGATGTGGGCTTCCCTCCATCAGAGAAGTGATGAGGTAGATCCTTACAGAGAGAGCGAGCTTGGAGCTAAGGCAAACTGAGAATGAAGCGACTGAGCAGATTGATGCAGTCAGCGAGGCGGGTTATTTAATGATGGCCTTTCATTTAACTGGAGGGGCTGAGCGAGGAGTAATGCTGACGCCGGCAGTAATGGCCCCTCTTCTGCATCATTTCCAGATCATCATTAACAGGCGTTTGCCACTCTCTGGTTTTCTTTCTCTTCTTATTCCTGCTTGAGCAACAACCTGCAGCACAGTCATCAATCTCCTGGCCATTTTAATTTGGATTGTTTGCTGTCAATATAATTCATTCCACTGTAGCACTGACTCTTCTTCAGTCACCAGAAACATATATTCTTAAATCTATGTGCTGCCTATCCTTAAGGAAGCCCAAATGCTTCTCAGAATAGATTCAAATCAACAAGACTGCTGAGATTATGGATGGCAATGCTTAGAGCCTCACTAGTGACATCCAGGAATAGTAATTGTGTTTGCACGATTGTGAGGAATTGTGGCAGACAAAACCCAACATCTGACCTTGGATCTCTACTTTAGAAAGCTCCTCCTAGTTTTGATATAAACATGTGGAAGAAAGAGCAGTTTCTTCCCTTCCAGTCTCACAGGTATCTTTCCGAATCCCTTCAAGTGTAAGGAGAAGAATTAATACCATTTAAGTCAAAGTGATCCCTCTTCCCCCACCGTTTAAGCCGTCAGTGCACCACTGGCAAGGTCTGCGGTTTGCGATGGCACTCGGGGTTTCTCGTCTTGCTTCTCCATCTCAGCATCGCACAGCCTAAAGCTGTGAGTGTCTGGATATATACATGTATACATATATATACATCTACCTATCTATATTTATATTTATATGTGACTGCATTCATAACTTCATGCATTGCTTTCTCTGTGATGTGGATGGGCACTGGTATTAGAGATGGAGAAATAAGGCACAGAGGAGCTAAGTGATTTGCTCAGGATGTCACTAAGAGCATTTGGCTGATAAGGACTGTGAATATTTTTTTCAGATGGCTCTCGCACACCTAAGTACCTCAGCCGTGGAAATCCAACCCAGTTTCTCCTCCGCTGGGGCCAGGGGCAGATCTGTTATTGTTCAGGGCAAACTTCCAGCTCTTGGAGCCGTTGGAGAGATTTCTAATCCTATTATAGTGGAATGGTGAAAGTTTCCTGTGCGAGTCTTTAAACATCCTTATCAAGTGTAAATGTCTCATTGCTTTGGCAGCTGATGTTTTTCTTGAAAAATTAACTCTTCTAGAAAAATGACATACTTTCGGTGAGATAAGCCCTCTGATTCTGTCAGTTCATTTTCTGAGCTTCCAGCCCTAAATCAAATACATTTAAGGGGAAGCACTTTGGTAATCAGTTAAGATACTGTACATTATTCATTTCCATATAATTTAAATGAAATATGATTACACGATTCCTGTTTGCACTGATGCATTCTTTTCAATATTTTTTAATGTAAACATTCAAGGACTCGTGTTTTCTACAAAGATTAAACAAGGAAATGCATGGGCAGTGCAATGGAACTCAGTCAAATGTGGGAATACATTAACGGGAGAAGGGACAAGAGTGGAATCTGATGTTTGGGTTTTCATGTCCCCTTTGCTATTTCTCCACACTTCCTATAGGTAGTCTCTGGTTTTGTGTAGCTAAATCTCCCATTTCCACTGGTCCAAATCCTCTTTGTGCATCCAAAAGCCCCACTGACTGGGAGAAGGAAGCAGCACTGGGAATGAGGCGCTGGTGATGGAGTAGAGCTGTGTGCTGTGTTGGTCTGTGATGGTTTTTCAGCGCAGGCACTGAGCAGAGCCTGGCTGACAGGAGAGGGAAATCGTTATTCAGCACCAGCCAAACCCCAGGGTTGCTTACAGAGACCTCATCCTCCCTAGAGAGGCACCAATATCTTGACAGAGAGCATCACAGTTAAACTTGACTATAGAGAGCAGCTCAGTATTTCTGATAAAATCATTAATCTGATTTTTGTTTAATTTGTTTTTGTTCTTTATTTGCTGTTACAACCATCCCACGTTATTTTCAAGCTGATGGTGAGGCTGGGAAGGCTGACTAACTTGCAAAGCAGACTTTTAAATGAAAGGATCCATATCTAGCTGCAGTCATTATCAGTTCCAAGAAATTAAATCTAGCATAAACGATTTAGTCTAAAACAAAGCAAACAGGCATTGGGAAGACAAAGGGCAGAGCAGCCGTACAAATTCAGCTGGATGGGGACTGAGAAAGAACCAGATGAAACTCAGACCGGCCATAAGGTCTCCAGATTTCAGCTTGCAGCTTTGCACGGTGGCACTGGATCCTTGTGTTGCCTCCAGTATTGTGCAAGTACGGGTGAGTTGCATGGTGGTGCGCAGTGGTTATCTGCAGGAACAGAAAACACTGTTTTTCTCTAAGCACATTTGTTATCAGCTGTTACCTAAGGCACTCTAACACTTATGGCAGGCTGTTCGGATTGCTGTTCCCCTCTGCAGGTTTATCTTCATTATTCTTTCAAGGGTGTGAATAAAAAAACTCCGCTAGAAATTCACCTTGGCTCCAGCTGAACCCAGAGAGGAGCAGCAGCATCGGGTGCTCCTCAGCGGGCTGAGGGTCAAACCACCACAGAGGTGGTGTCTGCACACTGGTGCGGTGACTTCTCCTCTGCTGGGCCTCACAGTCTGTGTGTGTGGGATTGTGTGTGTAAATAGGTTGTAAATCTCTCTATATATATATTTATAGTTATATGATGTATCTTGAAGGTCATAGAATGGCTTGGGTTGTAAGGGACCATCCAGTCCTGTCCCTCTGCCATGGGCAGGAATCAACATCTTCCTCTTGGTCACTGCTCATCCACGTTAATTAAAGCTCATTGATCAATGGTGTTTTACCAACCTCTGCCTGGCCCCAGGACTGTGAGGATGCAGGGTGGTCACTGCTGCGTGTGGGGCAGAGTTGGGAGAGCCAAGCACACTGTGAAATCCAGTGTCGGCTCTGGCCCGTGTCACCTTCCTCTTCATCAAGGAGCGGTGGCCACTGTCACATTCCTGAGGGCATGTGCCAATACACCAAAGCCTTTTCTTATCTCTGCAAATAGTAGATGAAACAAAAGTGGTGCCTTTTGCCAAGCTCAGGCGCTTCGTGTCCCCTCCCCGAGTGCAGGTTGGCGAGGGAAGGTGTCACCAGCTGGGTTTTGGAGCAAACCTCCTGAGATGGGATGTGGGATGCTGAGCAGTTGCATGCCTTTTGACGTGAAAGGGAGCACGTTGAGGAGATGCTTGTTACCGCACTGCTGGAACCAATTTGTTTGGGCTGTGAAGGCTTTAGAAACGAGCTGCTGAGTAAGGGTGTGTGTGAGCAGTAAGAAAATACCGTTACTTGATCAAAATTACGTACTCATTGGCCTGGCTGGTATTCAGGCCACCCAGTTGGGTCAGTCTGCTGCCTGGCAGCGGATGTTACCTTTATGTTTAAAACAATTAAAAACATTAAAAAAGGTCAACTCCTCCACCCTCTACTTCATTATTTTTTAAAGGACGTGAAAGGACATCACTGGGCTTACTCCAGTCCACGTGGTCAAACGTCTGGCACTGGGAGAGCTGGGGGCTGAATCTGCAGCTCTGGGTATTGAGTTCAGGGCTTTGGCCAAGGTTTTTCTGGAATATTCTGAGGTGGGCTGAGGGCAGACGTCAATGAAGTTTTTCACCACGCTCTTTCAACTTCCCTGAGGGCAGCATCAGTGATGTAAGTTTACTTCAGGTTTAGGCTTTTAAATGCTTTCCATTAATGGTCTTGAGATCCTCCTGGAAGAGGCTACAGAGCAGGAAATGTGTTTTGGGTTGGTTTTTTTTAGATGGGACTGTTAGACACAAGACACGGTCAAATATAGCGGATCTGTGCAGAATTACTGCACTGAGAGGCGCTGGTCCTCGCCTTCCCTTGTATTTCAGGATCTATCCATATGGCTGTTTAACTAGGGGTTTTTTTTGAGCTTTAAGTCTGTTAGCCCTAATTCACACAGTTATAGAAAGTATGTAATTTTTACTGTAAGTTCATTTTTCAGGCAGAAATGACGTGTGTGTGGACCTAATCTCAATGCATGTTGATGGAAAAGTTTAGCTTTGCAGTGGCTGATCTAGAATTTTAAACTAGTCCGAAGGGAAACTTCAGGCAGGAAATCTTTGTGCTTTTTACAGGAAAGAAAAGACAAGACTTGCTCTGAAAAGTTTCCATATTCTTAGATCTATCCAGTTAGGTAAAGCCATGGGTACCCAGGTTGTGATGATGTGTTTGGGTTCTGAAACAACACCAGCCAGATTGGCTGGGCTGGCTAACCTGAGAATTCACATTAATTTAATTTCAATTCACATTTTCAACTTTTAATTCATGTCCAAACACCCAAGGGTTTTCTATGGTTGGTTGCTTAAATTTTTAACCACCACATTTTGAGCAAAACAAGAATTACAAGACGGTGTTTTCTGGCACAAGAACTTTCAGACTCCGCATTTGGCTCAGTTGTGCTCTGGGTCTGTGAAGTCTTCAGAAAAGTCTTCCAAGGGCAGTCCCGGATCCTCTCCTTGCGTGACTGCTCCACAAGACCAGCGCCTTTCCGCTCCCTTGATTTTCTGGCGGTTTCCTTTCCATGAGCTTTATGAAGAGCTCGAATTAGTGCAAAGGAAAAAGAAGGGTAAAGGGTATTTTTGCATGTGTATGGTTATTAGTTAGCAGACAAAGATGAGTCTGACCCTGTCAGATCTGCAGATAAAATGCAAAAATTCAGAGATCGTTACCTTCATCATCATCATGAGCTCTTCTAATGTTTCTCCGAGCTGCTGTTGGCTGTTTTGGGTCATGATACTGATGGAAATGGCTGCATTTTAGTTGGAAACTGGAATTTGGGTAAAACCATTAAGTTTTGTAGGTAAAGGTGTACCTGAAGTGTGTTCATGTCGTGGGGTTCAGGAAACTTGGATGTATTTGGAGAAGATCTTTGGCCATAGTCAGGTTTGTGTACCAGTAACTGCAATACAAACCACAAAACATACAGCTCCTACCTGGAGCAGAGTGTTCCTTAAGATGTCACTGTTATTTGTTGTATACATACATGGCTGTATATAACTGTATATAACTTCATAGCTTTACATAATCATCTTCTGGCTGGTGTTAATTGAATTAGTCATGCTTACAGAATACTGAAAAGATTTGCCCATGGGAATTTTTCCTCAGCTTTGAGTCAACAGTCGATGCACAGGATTTTGTTTTAGTTAGTCACTTCTTTATTAAAAGAAACAAGATTACTGACAGGGAGAAATGTTTCCTCTTTAAGTATTAAAAGGAAGGATGGGAAATGCCCAGGTAAGGAAATGGAGATGAGCAGAGATGGATTAGAGTCTGTGCATTGTAATAGGTAAACATGTCATTTTGGCAAGCGTGTCCTTTTGTGATGTCTCTTTCTGAATTGTTTTATCCCTTTTGGCTTTTCCCACGAGCAGAGCGGTTGGGGATGGCAGGGAAATTTTCTTCTCATAATTCTTTGACTCTGCTCAGCCGTAGGTTGGTATCTGGTGCCATTGCTCCCTCAGCGATGAAGTACGTTTTTGGCTACAGCTTCAAGATTTGTAACAAATCAGAATATGCAGAATACCAGATTTTAAGCTTCTCAGTAATTTAGTTTTTCAAGATTTGTTTTGCTGTTGTGTCTTACCGCCCTGGTAGTTGCACAGCCAATTTTTAGGTTTTGGTTTGCTTGAGAGAAGGCTTTTCCTTAATGCCTATAAACATGTAAGCTTCTGGAGGTAGGAAACATCCATTGCCTCGTGAGCTGAATATCAATAACTTGGCTACAGACAGTGCTGGGAGCTCCGGACTTGTCATTCAGAGTTCATGTTTGCAAGTTCCTCACTTTATCTCCTGTGACATTTTAATTTCTTTTCTGCTCTCGGAGCATGGGCAGTGAAAGTGATCTGGGTGATGGGAGCAGGCTTTGGGGCCACCCCATGGCTGGTCCGTGGGGAGGTGCCCTCCTTCATCATGGGTCATCATCTTGTTTCATGCAGCTCCTGCTCTCCCAGGAAAGCCTCGCAGCCCAAACCACCCCTGTGCCATGCTCCTCTGCAGCTCTCCGCTTTTTCCCCCACTCTTAAAAGAGAGGGAGCATTGAGATGGGCTGGTCACTACGGGATGGACATTCAGACAGAGCCACACTGAGCTGATGTGAGGAGATGGTGCCCGGTGCTTGAGAAGTTATATCATTGGGGTCATAGTTGCTAGGCTTAGGACAGGTAGGAATAACGAGCGTGGGCAGTGAGCTGCACGGGCCCGGTTCATTGCCAGGCTCACTCAGTCTTCTGCCTGCAATTTGGAGTAATTTCGGGGTAGTGCATTGCTCCCCGACCTGGGCTGAGCAATCCCACTTGTCCTGGCTTTGCTGAGCTGTGAGCATCCAGCGTCACAGGGCTCTGCTCCGTTTATCGGATCCTCTCCAGCCAAGGAGGAGGCTGTGCCTGGGTCGTGTCCTCGTCAGCGCGATGCCACGTGCGTTACGTGTCGCTGTGGGAAGGACTTCGCAAAATAAAGCTGTGAAAATAACTGCTTTGCAAATAGCATGTTCTGGGATTGCCGGCTGAGTTGTATATACATCTTCTGTACCTCTTATTTTAAATCAGAGATGATTTGACCAAATAACCAAAGTTATTCTACTTATTACTCTGATTTAAAGCCTGGACCTGAAAGCCCTGCCTCTGTGCTGGCTGGGAAATGGCAGGCAGGTGATGCTGCTGTTGAATTTTATGTTAAAAGGCAATGAGACAGCCAGAAAGGAAAACAAGAGGTCTGACGCTTTGCAGGATTAATTCATGGCAGTTAGAGGGTAACAGAATAATTGGGAAAAGGCTTGAAATAATTTGGATGTGTTTGTCTTCTTGTCTGACTATGTTTGCTGCTTGTGCTAAATCGATGAACATTGACAGGGCCTGGAGAACCTCCATCTCCTCCTTCCCTTTGGTCAGCAATGGTTGACCCTGGAGACTGAAGTTCTTCAGTGTCAAAGCAGTAAGTCTCAACATGAAATAATAAGACTTATTTTTCACTGTGGTGTCCTTCTGTTGAAAAAAAGAACAGATCTGAGAATTTGGTTTGTGCATTGGACAAGTCTGGGACGTTTGTTCCAGAAAAAACAATCAAATCAAAATTGATTTTCATAGCTCAAGTGGCACGATAACCAAGCAGCCCATATACATCAATTTACACTGATGTTCTACAAAAATACTGAAAGGCAGTTTGTGCTTTCCGTGCTAGGAGTATTATTATGTAGGTCAACCAGTATCTGGAGCTGTTATCACAAGTGACATTGCCAAAGAAAAACCAACAGAAAATAAGAGAAGCTTTGAATAAGAATATCACAGGTACCGTCTCGGTGTTAAGTCCAGAAGCGATTCTTTAGGCCCTGTTCAGGACTGTATTTTCCTCGCCTCACCTCCAGACTCTCTACCTGATAACAGTGGCAAAAGTACCGCTTATTGTTCACCTGAAACAAGTAGATGTGTTAAAGGAGTATAAAAATAGGTAACTGCTATAATGCTGATAATTTACAGGAAATGCAGTATGATTCTATTTTTTTTATATTCTCTCTCATTTTGCCTGAGTGGTTGGGCCTGGAAGCCCTTTGACACCTTTGGGAAATGATTTGCCTTTTCGGAAACCCGTTATGAAATTGGAGCCGTGGTTGGGCTGTGAAGGGTCCCTGCTCCCCTTGGATTGGGGACAAGGCCAATGGCACCAATCTCAGGAGGTGCTCGAGGACAACGGGAGGGCTCGGAGGTGTCACCTGGAGAAGCTGGAGCAGTCAGTTTGCCATATATGCTGTGCTAACGCCTGATAAAATAGGTTGTTTGAGGAAAAAGTAATGAAGAAAATGATTGAAAAGTTAAAGGGATTGTCAGAAATTCTTGGCTCTTTCAGCATCCTGTGGTTTGAATTCAGCGAGTGCTTGTGTGTATTACTGCTGTCTGCTTTGTCTACGTGAGCTGTTCCCGAGACAGGGAAAAATGGTCTGGTCCTGTCCGTTGGGCGCTGGGATTTGGGTGTTTGGGGCCGTGCTGTGCTGAGGGTGCCTCAGGACTTCTCAGATGTACTGACAGGAATGGCACGGCTCTAGGTTTGGATTTCAGATGCACGTACCCAGAATATTTAACACAATAAGTTTTAACCTTACTGGAAAACAAACTGTTTCTGTTGGTCCCCATTCCTCACTAATGCCAGGGCTTGGCTTCTTCAAATACAGAGGTAGAACCTCCTTCATATTTGTCTTTTCAAATGATTTTTGAAAGATTTTCTAAGTTTTATCGACATGCCAGGTGCTCCAGGTGCAATCAGCCACCATTTCCAGAAGGCAGGCGTGTAGATCTTTAATGAAGCAACAGCAATGTCTGTTTTCTTGTTTCTGACGTACACAGTCCTGTTCTTTTCCTTCTGGTCAAAATGCTGCTGGGACAGCTACAGTAAGTTCTCCATAAACAGCTTTTGCACTAACGGACAGATTTGAAAGTTGGCTGTAGCCTCGTAGTCCTTTGTCCTGAGTATTATTTCTTATGTACTGTTTGGATTTGGAAAAAGAACAGTTCTTGGAGTAGATGCAAACTTCCATCCAGTGCCAGTTTGTGCAGTGCAACCCATTCTGCTTCTCGTAAATGTAGGTTTGAGTCAGTTTTGTCTGAAGAGCTTTTAAAATCCCCTGCAAGGGCTAGAAGGTTCCTTGAAAGACTTCTGATTTTTAACTTTAAAAAGTTTTGCTGTGTCATCTGTACGCGGTAGGACTTAAGGGAGAGGTTTCTAATGAGCACCGACTTCCTGTGGAGCCACGTAAACCTTTCAGTGGTGTTTTGGGGGCTCTGCTGGTGCCAGTGCTGTAAAGCCGGAGCGATGCTGGTGTTTTGGCCCCAGCCAGGCTCAGCGCTGCAGTGGCACGCGGTCCTCGGGGTGCCATCAACTCCTGTGTGCTCAGGAAGCCCCTAACGAACTTCTGAGGATGTCTGGTAATTGCAGAATTCGTATAACAAATGTAATGGCAGCCTAAATGTTTGCAGCATCCTGCTTTAAATTCCTCCTCGTGCGTTTTACCAGGATAACGTGTGTTAAAGAGCCTTCCTTGTCTGAAAGATGCTCATGGTGTTGCTCTCTCAACAAAGAGCCAAAAACCTTCACCCGTGTGCAGACGGGTTTGGCTCCACTGACCACATCTCTAAATGCTTAATTGAGGAGCAGATGTACTGATCAGGGCTGGATTACTGTCATCTCCTGAATCTTCACAAAATCATCTCTACGTGAAGGCAGTTTCTGCCAAGGCAGCTCAGTAACTGTCTAAAAACGCAGAATGAACTTGTGTGAAGGAATTAATCACGGCCTCAATTACAGAAGTTTTCATCTCCTGCTCCACGTGTCTGACAGACTCCTCCATGAGCTGTCTGAGGTGGAGGAGGTGTCTTCTGCTTGAAAACTGAGCTTGGACCTGCATGATCAACAGAACTATGACGTGCTGTATAGACCTCACTTGGTCTTAGTTCATTTCAGACCCAAGGTGGGTCTTTGTCGTGGTTTGGGCAGTTGTTCTGTCCCACAGTGGCTCCTCCCCACCCGGGCAGGGAAATCAGGACAAGGAGAGGAAATGTGTGGGGTGAAATAGAAACAGATTTAATAAAATAATAAAAAACCCCAGTCGAACTCCAGCTCCAGATAACACCGAGGGGACAGGGCCAGCCCAGCCTTCCCAGTGCCCCACTGATGTCCAGTCATTGCTAGACAAGTCTGATTGTTTTTGTACGTGTTCATAGCTTAATGAGCCTAATTCTGTGCAGTTCCTCTTCCTTTCTCCATAATATTTGTTGGGTTTTTTTCCTATAGATTTCTCTCTCTTGACTTCAGTGTTGTTCATCCTGATTTACTGTGCAGACAGGAGGTCCCTGAGTTGCAGCTCCAGTCTGACCGAACTGGCTGGCAAAGTTTGAACTGGCTGAATCAGTCACCGCTTTTAAGATGACTGGAGAAGCTTGATGCAAAATCATGGGTATTTTGCTATTTAATTTTGAATTCTGTTTCTTCCAAATAAAGGAAGGAAAGGCCAGAGAGAAAAATCGTCTGTAGGAAATACAGCACAGCCAAGATTAAATCCTCCTGTGAAATAAATAGGCCTAAGTGGCCACCCACAGTAAAACTAAGTGAAGTTAAACTCATCAAACCATTCCAGCAGCACTGCACTGACCCCTGGGAGTCGTTTTTAGCCATTAGCAGGAGGGTTATAATTTCACTTGAGCTCATATTCCAGCTGGCAGGCAAAAATCCAAATGCGTTCACTAGGATTTGGAAGATATGGTCAGTGCCACCGACTTCTTTAACCTTTTCACCTTGAAAGAAATAATGATAAACTGAATGTGGTTCACCACTCATCATCGAGGCGCTGCACTAGCCTGGAGCCAGAGAGCTACAGTAGGTGGGGCTTCATTTTGTACTTATTTTAATTAATTTATCCTTTTTTTTAAGAAAGCTTTTACAGTTTTATCCAAGGAACTTATTTTTGCTGGAGTTAAGAATGGGGAAAACATTGTGCAGCAGTGGGTTTTGAGATGATGACAAGACGAATACCCTGTTGGTATTAATGGTATTCCCTTCCTTATGTTCCCCTTGGTAGCGCAGCAGGAGGATGCAGGTGCTGGATTTCTGGAAGTGAAGCTCTCATTTGCGTTGCTGGCTTTGCTTTTGCCGTAGCAAAACGGCTGCAGTTGTTTCTTCTGAGTGCTTATAGGTGGCACATCCCGTTGAGTTACAGCGCAGGGAGCAAAGATTGATGGCAGCCAGTTTAACGCAGCTCTTACCAGCGATCTGCAGAGATGAGGAGGTTGTGTGGTTGGGCATCTGTCATGGGGAGCTTGGGGACTGCTACCCCGAGTCATTTTGGATGGCAGGTACCAGACAGCTAGTTTTGATAGCTCTTTATGTGCAGGTACAGCTACATGAACGTCAACCATGACGGAGAATGGCTCTGGTTGTTATTATTTTTGAATGTCTTTGGCATGGCGTTGCATGCATCGCCGCTTTCCAGCCGATGCGTGGCAGCGTTGGAGTGGTGCAGTGGGTGTGAGTCGGCAACCCATGGGAGCCCCCTCGGGGCTCTTTAAACTGTGAAGGCGGTGGAGAAAACTGCATTTTGCTGCAGTCTGCAGCAGTCCTTGGGTGCATCTGCTTCTGCCCCAGCAATGGGAAATCCTCTGGACGCTGTTCTTACCAAAGACAGCTCTTGTGCAAAGGATTGCAAGTTGTTGGGAGGAATGGGATAGAAGGCAGCAAATGAAGCAGGAGATACCAATGAGATATAACCTGTCTCAAAAAATATAAATTTCTACACTTTTTTTGCCTGGCCAACTTCAAGGCAAAGCTATGACCTCAAACAAGTCTTGTTTGTACATCTCTCATAATTTGTTTTCCTATCTAGTTTTGATAGAAATTTCAAGCTATTCTGAGTGTCTGGTTGAGAAAACAACAACTCGCCAAGCAATCTGTTGTTTTAAAGCAGATATTGTATCATCTGCGTTTGAAATCTGATTGTGCGAGCCAATCTCAACCCCACTCGGAAGGCAGGACTGACAAAGAGGAACGATGGAGCAGGCAGAAGAGCTATGAGGCTGCGAACAGCACACATCTCCACCGCAGCGGCCGTCATTTACTGGGTCCCAGAAGCTCGTCTGCACGGACAGAGATGTTTATTTGCTTTGTTCCTTCCCCTTCTGCATTTCCTCCTTGTTTGTTTTTGGCTTGTGCCAGCATGTTCACTGAAACAGATGAAGGATCTCCCGTAGCCTTACTGGTGAGCTGTGCATGACGTAGACACGGGAGCATCACTGGGAGCTGGGGATGGAGGAGGTGGGGTTGGGCTGTAGCTCCCATCTCCTCCTGGCTCTGAAGATGAGGTCACCTCTGACATCGCAGGCTCAACCAGAGATTTTCCATATAGTCATATTTCATAGAATCATTAAGGGTGGAAGAGACCTCTAAGATCATCAAGTGCAATGTCAACCCAACCCCACCATGCCCTCTAAACCATGTCCCCAAGTGCCACATACACACATTTTTTGGACACCTCCAGGGATGGGGACTCTACCGCTGCCACGGGAAGCTTGTTAAATTTCAACTGTTGTTGAACAGCTTTCATTTGGCCCAGTCTTTGGGTAAAAATGTTTCCTTCTCCCCAGTAAATGCAGATTAGAAACCGATCTTTGCCCCTCGCTTATTTAGTGGGTATGGAAAAGAGATACTGTCCTTGGATTTAAGTTTTATACTTGCTTTTACCTTAGAGATTGCTGATAAATACTGCACTTATGTCTGCATCTCATCATTGGACAGTTCATGTGCGAGTGCAGCTCTTTGCTCTGTTTTAGGTGTTAGTGATGCCTTCAGCTGTGGCAGGGGAAACACAGAACAGTGAACTCCCTATTTTGGTAGGTGAAAAGTGTTTGCATTTCTCTTTCAACCGTCGGCAAAGTGCTATTATTAAGAATAAAAAGCATAATCCCATTGTATTTGTACAATGAATATTCATAGGGTGTGACCCCAGTAAGATTGCCGCACGCTGCACGGATCTCTCTGTAAATTCACGTGTTGCATGCAGCGGTGGGAAGGGACCTGGGGCTCTAAGAGGGCAAGAGGGAAAACTGACCTGGCTGTGCGGCTGCAATCCCAATGCGTCTCCGTGCTCCCGGCCTCTCCGCAGGGCTCAGGGGGTTTGCAATGTGTTTGCAGAGCTTGGCTCTGGATGGGGATAGGGCTCTGTTTTTGCCCTACAGCTGCTTGGGTTTCTGGATGCTGTAGTCATAGAAATGCAGTCTATCTATATATGGGTCGTAGATCAGGTCTGCGTGGCGGTTGTGAACTGAAAGAAAAAAGGAACAGGGAAAAAAGAGGACTTCTGATAGGTAAAATAGGCTTTTCTCTTCCTCTCAATTAGAAATTATGAATTGTAATTTTGTTGTTTTGTTGTTGTTTTGGTTTTCAAATTCTCTTTTATGTGGGTGGATGAATTGACTATGTGAAGAAATCATTCAAAGGTCTCTGGACCTTCTAACGTTTCCCGTGTCTGTCTGACGTGCTCTGCTATGGAAATTTTCCTGTTGCCGTTTGCTACTGATGGGTTTTCTGTAATGCCAGCTGGGCAGGCAGCTCGCTGCAGGGGAGGAGCTTTGGTGGCCAGGGATGTGAGGATGCCTCTGGTGCGTGCCTGGGCACGGGGGCTGCAGGTACCTGGCTGGGATTTTCAGCAATTAAAAGAGGATCAGGAGTGTTGCATTAGGGGGAGTGGGTGCACCAGGTTAGAGCCAGGGAGAGAAACTGATACAGCAACCCGGCTTGTGATGAAACGGCTCTGCTGCTAATCTGTTGGTGTGATGGACAGTTATAAATTCAAAACTACACAGCTGGAAATTCTGATTTCATGTGTATCTGGGAAGGAATCTGCCCCAGTGCGGGGTACGGAGTGTTTCCCTGCAGGGAGAAAAGCCTCTCCCGCTCTGCCCCACGTGAAGGTTTCCTGCGAGAGGCCTGGTTTCATTCAGAGGCGGTAACTCCATTATCAGGAAGTTATTACTGCATATTAAAAATCATTATTTTTTAAAGAGTGTGCAGAAGCCAGTATGTCTTCTTCAGAAAAGAGAACAGCACAAAACCAGCCCAAGAACCACACAGTGACTGTGCCAACCCAGAGCAGTGCACGGGGGAACGACCCTGTTCCTGATGCCATGATCAGAAAAGGTTTGAATTCCCAAAAGCACCAGACCGTCCAGATCTGGGGGTCCTGTGGCACTCAGGCTGAGCTGACGGTTGAACGGCACCTGCTTGGCATGAGGTTTTTTAATTACATCTGTCTTTCACATTACATTCCTCTAATCTCACCCTCCCTTTCAGTTTCCAATTATTCTTTTTAATTTGTCTCTTTTCAAGCCATTTGAGCTCCCTTCCTCGTAAACAAGCAGAGGAGGGGGAAATGCAGAAAAGAAACAAGTATGCAAAGGAGGAAAAATCCGTTCAAACCTTTTTGCTCTATAATTGAAAATGTTTTCCTGCAATTCTTCCTTTACTCCATCCCTCCCTTGCCTTTGCCTTCACCTGTTAGCTTATGCTCTGGACAAAGGCATTACCTACTGGCTTTAGCTTCATATTATCCATAGCTTGGTAGATAATTTTTAAGGGTTATTAGATTGAAGATGCCAAGCTAATAGCGGGGAGGTGATGGTGGGGAAATGCAGGGGATGATGCCAGGAAGTCAGAGCGGCTCCCAAAGGAGACGGCGTGAGATAATGTCATTGAGCTGCCAGGGATCATTTCCCTGATAAAGATAATCCTGGTAAATAATATTCCTGGAGGACGAAGACAAAATTATCCCTTTAAATGGCTTACATCTGAAAAGGTTTCTTAGGAAAATTAATTTCAAAAAATCATCTTTTCACCCTGGTGAAACCGTGTGCTAAGTAAAACTTAAGTTAGAGATAGTGAGGTGCGATCAGTCTGTCAGGTCTATCACGCTCATCCCCCTTCGGGTACAGTTTTTAGTGTGTCAGACAGAAAAAGGAGCCACAGCTCATGTGAAACCTTGAGCAATGAGGCCATACCATGAATTGTAAAATACCTGAGCTCCTCGTGTGCCCCTGCTCCTCCTGCTGTGTTTCTCTCTCGGCTGAGGAGAGGGACAGAAGGACACAAGTGCCAGAGATGTGTCCCAGCTTGGCACCCGATGGCTGATGGTAAATCCCGTCCGTTCTTCTTAACTCCGGTGTGGGCACTTAGTCGTGAGGCTCTGCACCATGCAGTGTTTCACAGGGCTCCCTCGTTGGTATCATGGGATTTTATGGGCAGTTTTGGGAGGTTTGTAACAACACAGAGAATCCAATTTTTATTTTCATCTGAATTTAAAAAATAGGCTTACTAAACATGACCTCACTAAATACAACATCCTTGTCTCTGTACATTCCTATACTCACACACTCATGATTTTTTTGCGGAATCCCTGTATTGGCCCAAAAGGCAGACATACAGGAATGACTCAATCTGAATCCCTTCCACTCCGGCTGCATGCGAAAGTTGCGTGTTCACGCACCAAAGTGCTGTCTTTTAACACCAGAAAGTCCTCCCACTACTCCACTTTTTGTCCTTCAATTATAAGAAAAACCAAGCAGGCTCTTGCCATCTGAATCATTTTATCTGAAGCAGAACATCGGGAGTGGAGATCTAAAGGTTTTTCTGGTTTAAATGCTGACTCGCCATAGCCACAGCGGTGCCACCAACAATAGCGTTATAAATAGTGCATGAATATTCACTTGTTTGTCTTCTCCAAGTGCATTTCCAATTCTGTCAGCGCACACGGAAGTGGGCTTAAGTAGCTTCTGTGTGGAGCTCAGATACTATCGTGAACTGCCATATTTTTTTAATGAATGAAATTTTTGAGGACATCTGATAAGTGAGATTTGATGAAGCATTAAAACATGTTTTTATCAGGGGGCATTAGGAAATACGAGGCTGAGTGTTGCCACGTAGTACCCTTTTCCTGATGCTCATTTTACTGACTTAAAGGGAGCCGTCGAAACCATCGATTTAAGAATTCCATTTGTTTATTTAAAAAGAAGTAAGCGTTTGAAGCCCATTCCGAGTCTGGGCTGGCTGGAGCTCATGCCTTAGTAGAAGTTATCTCTGATGACAAAGCAGAATGGGACATAAACCAGCACAGGGCATTAAAGCTCTCATGTCCTTTGCTTGTCCTGACACGACACTCCATCAAATTCATGAGAGTGCCTTATACTTTATGGTGTGATGGGGAGATAATGATGTGTGGGCTCAGAAATGGGATTTTCAATGTTAGTTTTTCCTCTCTGGTTTTCAGCAGCATCCATGTGCTTTTTTAGGAATGAAAGCATATTATAAAGATATTTCATACTGTGCCCCCAGCTCACAAAAGTTGTCTTAAAAGAAAGCCCTTGTACTTACGTAAAAACCTGTGGGAACATTCATCACATAGTTGAAATGTGGGGGAAAAAAAATCCTTTTCTGCAGCATCCTTTGCCACACAAGCTCAGTGCCTTGTAGTAGAGATTGCATTAGTATTCGCTACAGCCAGTCAGAGGACATGAAAATCTTTGAACTCGGCGTTTGCTGGATAAAGCAAACAGTACATCATATTTCTAAACTACTGAATAAAGTTAAAATGACGATAATAGAATGAAACAGCCTTTTTCGCTAAGAGTCTGTGGGGAGGGAAAGGCTACAGAATGTCAATGATCTTCAGAGATCATGAGGCGCTTTTTAAAAATGGAATATTTGGGAATTATGAAGGGAGATGGTTTTGTGTTGGGAGCGGGTGATGACTGCCCTCTGGCAGTGCCACCAAGCTCGAGGGCAGGGTGGGGTGGCACCGTCCACCTTTCACGTGGCCATCACGATGTTGCTCGGTTGTGCTGCCGTGCTGATGGCGCAGGCCTTGAGGGACACCACGCGATGGTGGAGAACGGTACCTGGACAGCCGACGGCTTTGGGGTTTGGCCAACCTGCAGGGAGGACAGATACAGCAGTTAATGTATGTAATGTGTACAGAAATTAATGCGTCACCTCAGGCTCAGGGTCTGAATTTAACTTTTTTAACTTCATCTGTGACTCATAAACATGGCTGTTAAAGGGAGAAAGCGTGACTGTGCCAAACCGCCTTACAGATCTGCTGCCTTCTTTTAACTAGAGGTATATAAATGCATCCCCCTTTTCCAGAAATGACCAGAGGATGAGTGTGTGATGTACACAGATACAAATGTCCTAGCAGATATAGAAATAGCCAGCTGACAAACTTCTCTTCTTGTAGAAAATGAAGATAGAATTTTAAATAAAGCAGCTCAGAATTAGATACTACTGCTTTGATATTTGAAAGAGAAAGGTTTCCAGCGACAGTGACCTTAACCCTAATAAAAGGCATAATGTAAATGCTATTAATTTTTTAAAAAAGGTCTCCTAGGCAGTGTAACTTTTTTAAGAAAAATAAAAAAATATTGAATTAAATGCTGAAGAAACTATTCCAGATTTGCCCCCAAGATCTGTAAATCAGGGAGAGGATTTATGTGTTCTGCTGTTTCAGCTGGAATTCTCCTTATCCATCCGATTATTTTAGTATTTTGTGAATAGCACTGCTAATTAAAATTTATCATCAAAGTAATTTTACTTTTAACAGAAATCTTTCTCCTTCCCCTGCCAATTGGTTCCCAGCACATTACACAGAGATGAGACCATCGTTGGAGGTCGTACCCATCTCACCTCTGCCCTCTCTGAAGAGATGTAAAATCGGTCTTTTCCGTAGGTAAAGCTCTGTCTCATTCTCTGGGGGTGTTGGAAATGGTGACGTGGTGCTGTGGCAGCCATGGGCCAGCCCCAGTGTCACCAGTTCCCAATACATCACCGCACGAGCATCCCTGGACAGGATTTGGGACCGGGATCTGCCAGCACAGACCCAGAGCAGCTCTTGCTCCAGGTGACAGCAGCTTTTGGGGCTGGTTTGAGGTGGCTAGGAAAATACCATAGAAATTATATTGCACTGAAAACAGAGGCAGACAAATGGCTCTGTGGTAAAGATCTTTCAAAGGCTTTTAATGAGAGCCTGGGTTTCGGGGAGGCAATTTGCTGATGGCGGGTTTCATTTCGTGGTGTGAATCGCTTGTGCATCCCAAGGACTCTCCAAGCCAGAGAGACCATAATGTCACTGGTGGTTATTGGGACATTCTCTGTGTTCCCAAGAAGGAGGAATGTGGGGACCTCCCATCCCCACCCGCGAGAGCAGAGCTCCTTCCCCTGCCCCTGGGGTCGAAGAGAAGTGCTGTTTTTATAGATCCTTGGCATTTTTATAGATCCTTATCTGACACTAGAAAACTGCCGTCTTGCCTTTAGTGCTCTTTTTTCCACAGCTTCATTTCTCTCCAGGTTTGGTTTTACATCCCATCTCCACACAATAATCACCTGGCCTCCAAGTTCCCTGTTTTCAGTAGCAGCTCCTTCATTAATATTTGAAGCATATGATTTTTGCTTGTTATCAGCAATATCCCGGGAGACAGCAAGAAAGACTGTGTAGGAGGGCATTTTTAAAGCTTATCTTTAAAACCATGGTGTTTTGTGATTTAAAAATTAAATATGGATTAACAAATGGAGAACTGACACTGTCTGGGGAATCAAGATTGGATGTAGAGGGAAAAAGAGCATGACTCAACAAATTGCTTTATCACAATAAACTAAAGCTATTGGTGCAGATACGCAGCTGGAGTAAAGTGGAACTGCTCCAAATGTTTGACAGTCAGATATGACTGAAGTAACTATGCCATCAACTTAATTAAAAGCATTTATTTCCCCCAAATAAGAAGTCTGTTGAACAAATTAAACCAAGATTAGACAAGAGTCACTGAAATTGTAGCTATAGTCTCCTTTCTGTCCTTTTTTATAATGCAGAGAGCATTGCCTTGTTCTGAGAAAGGCATACGGAAGTAAGCTTATTGATTTTTAAAAGGAGCTACATTTTTGGGAATCCTACCTTGGGATGCAGGGTCTGCTCAGACAGAAGTTGCTGCGGCCCCACTGCTGGTCACACACCGTGTCCTTGCTGGGGTCAGGGTATCTGCAGAAACTTCTTCTGGCAGTTTTTAATAGTAACGGAAAATAAATGGGAATGACAGACAGTGGAGTGCCGCTGAGGAACGGTTGAGTGAATTCCCAGCCCCGAGGCCTTCAGGGCCGTGGCATCTCGGATAACTGCAGGTGCTAGGGCCTTACTTCTACACATTATCCAAGAAACAGATAAAATCATCTGTGAAGCAATCTGGTGTCATTTATTCAGCTGTGACCTGTTCTTTGCTGAGCTAGCACCTCTTATCTTGAATTTGTCACCTTTTGGTGGTCCCAGGCTTGCCCTGGGAGATCTGGGCCCTGCATTGGGACACACTGGGTAGCTTGGCCGTGCCCTGCAAGGCCGGATGTGCTCATGGCTGCTTCTCAGATCTGGAGCTGTGCAGCCACAACAGGCAATGATGGGATGTGCTGTGGAAATAAGTGTGGAGATTTAGGGCTGGGCTGGCTGTTAAACGAATGACAAACACTCTCTGTTAACCCCTCTTCCCCCCTAGAAGGGGAGGAGAAAGAGAATAAGGGAGGGAGACTTACGGGTTGGAAAAGAAAACTAAAACAGGTTTAATAAAACAATAATACAGAAAGATAGGAAAATTATGGAACGTGAACAGATATTGACAAAACCAGCATCAAATCCTCCCCCCGCATGCCCCATATGACGTGTGTGGGATGAAGTACCTTGTTGGTCAGTTCTGGGTCATCTGTGCCATCCACTGGCACCCGTGATGGGGCAGTGGGGCTGTTTAGCTCAAACCAAGCCAAGAAGAGCCCTTTCTGCAAGGCCACACGGGGTTATGTGATCCTGCAGGGCTGGCGGGGATGTTTGGGGCGGTGAGCAAATGGCCATCGTGGCTTGGGTTTGACATACAGAGGTTGAAAATAGCTGCAGATGTTATAACACAGAGATGGGAACCACGAAGTGAACTGACGCGTCTGTCAGCTTCGAGAAACAGAATTTTAAATAGAAAATTCAGTGCTCTCTATTCAAGTAGGTTTAATAGTAAAGCAGCTTTTTCGTGGTGCCAGCACAAGCTTTAAGTGAGTATGTAGGCATGAAATGCCAGAGAGAGATTTAATAAAATTGGTGAGCTGTCTCTTCAGTCATTGTTTTGGAATCACTCTAAATCAAGTTCTTCCAATATGCCAAAATATTGGGAAGAGTGATTAATGTAAAACCTTTGAAACTGAGAGAAATATTTTAAATTAATTTTCAGTGTTAATTTCTCCTACACATGTGGCAGTAGTTTATGCAAAATAAAGACAACTTTGGTCATCTTTCTGGTTACAAAATGAATTAAAAATAATTAAAATGGATGTTTTATATGAAGTAAAAGTTAGCATCTCTTTTTTCTTAGAAGTTACATAGATTTACTGATTTTTTAATTCCCATAGTGCCCAGAACATCATGTAAATTCCTTCACACAAGTAGTAGGCCTAACAATTTCAAGAGAAAATACATTGCCCCTTATTACTCATTCCAGACTGAAAGCGTTGGCACTTTTAGCTGGTCCCAGCAAGCCCTTGGGCGGGATGAGACAGCACGGGGCAGTGGTGGTGGTGTGGTTTGTATGGGAGAATTCAGTGGTGTAGTCCCATCCTGAAGCACAGGGGTTTATAATACAAGGGAAAATTTCTCCCTGTACTAATTAGTTACACATGTACGTTTCTAGCTATCAAGTTGAGCTTTTTATCTCTTAAATTCCCGTGAGATATAATAAATGGCAATTGGAATAATGGGCTGCTCAGCAGTGTCGCTGTAGGTGCGTGTCATGAGGTGTAGGTGTGAAATTTGATCTGCAAATAATATAAGAAAATTTAATTAAATTTAGACTAATATGATGAGTGCCCCGACAGTAAAGGAAAGGGCATATTCAGCATGTTAATTTTCTTCTTTTCCTTTTTCTTCGGTGTCTCTTTGCTCTTCTGAATTCCAGATTTGCTGGTGCTTCTTTGCCATATCAAGTTTCCACAAAAGACCTAGCGCTAAAACTTTTTTGCAGCATTAAAAAATGTTTAAATATTTATTTATGTATTGATTTGGGGATGTGACCTCATTTCTTGTTCCCTTAAGTACCAAAGATCAGGAGATAAAAATATTTTGACTCTCCAAAGTTCTTGCTGTAAAGTAAATTTCCTTGCTTTGATTCTTTCTTGGGGGTGGCACAGTAAAGTGGTTGGATCAGGACAGCAGGAGAGAGCTCACGGACGTATTTGGCACTCGATCCTTGCGCTCACACGGTGAAAAATACCTGTTCAGGTCTGAAGGTGTGCGTCAGCGAAAAACCATCTCCGTAAGAGCATACAGGTCTTGAATGCTGATGGCTGCCTGTGGCACTGCTCCTGTGGGATATTCACTATATTAGTGCAGACTTTATGAGTGCCTTAAAATGTACAGGATGAGGAGAGAATTTTGACAAACTGTTACTGGTGGATATTCTCCCCTACACATAATTTAGAAAAATACAAGGATTGTTTGGTTTTTTTTCCATTGCTTGCTGCTGGTGCTTAAGAAATGTTGTCTGGAAATGAAGTGTTACCCCAAACCCCTGGAAAATTTGGCGTCAGTGTTTGCTGCTCTTTTTGTGTGCACTTTCCCTGGGTTTCACTCTTTTTAATAAGTCACATTTTTGAGTTGGCAAGTCAAAATTTATACAGATGCCCTGTAAGGTCCTCTCTGCCCTGTCCCCAGTGGCCCTTGGGGACCTGCAGCATCTCGCAGGATTCCTCCACTGCAGCCTGAAAGGGCTTGATTTGTGTGTTTGACTCCCGTAAGTCCTAATACTTGGGTTTGGGTTTTTTATTGTTTGCAGCAAAAAGGGAAACAAAAGTCTGTTTTATCCTTTGTTCTCCCCTCTGTGGAGGAAAAGGATGGTTTCTTAAAAACTGGCCTGCCGAAGACACAGGCATACTAATGCCCATTTGTTGAAAGGAAAACAGACTTTAAAAATTCATAATGGTTTTGGGTGCTTTGTAGGGTGATACGAGGTTTACTGGAGGAATGGTTTCTGCAGCAGTCACTTTTCTTTCAGTTAAATACATCAGGTAGTCTAAATATTGACTAATATTTCATACACCTCTTGAATCCGGCATCAGATTAAGAGAATCACATCATCCTTAATGGGCTGTTCATTGCAAAGCCTCTGTAGAAAGCATGCAATAATGAGCTTTATGCTGAAATAACTCGGGTATAACCATAACCAAGCCATCTTCTGAGGTCCCCGTGTGAAGCTAATGCATCCTAAACCCCACCAGCCAGGGCCAGTAAACACAGCCCAAACCAAGTGTCAGTGTTTTGCACCAGGGGAGGTTTAGATTGGATCTGAGGGAAAATTTCTTCACTGAAAGAGGAGTCAGGCACTGGAAGGGGCTGCCCAGGGCAGTGGTGGAGTCACCATCCCTGGAGGGGTTAAAAAACTGTGTGGATGTGATGCTTTGGGACATGGTTTAGTGGGCATGGTGGGGTTGGGTTGGCATTGGACTTGATGATCTTAGAGGCCTTTTCAGACCCTAATGACTCTGTGATTCCAGGTTCAAGGATGCACTGATGCAGCATCCTGGCCCCTTTGAGGTCCCTCTCAATCTGTGTCCCCAGAGCACCTGGCTGAGTTTTGGTTGGTCACCATGAGGTAGCAGTGGTTGTTTTACACTAGGATGAAATCTGGACTGCCTTCCAAGAGCTCGCTCCTCACTTTTGTGCTTTTTACGACGTTTTGTTGGAGGACTCCATTAAATTGAACTGATTATCCACAGGCAGTGTATGGGGGGTGGTTTTTGTAATGCTGCAATAGTGATTTTATTGAACTATATTGCATTTTTAGTACTCATTTGAGAGAGGGTTATTAAAGCACAGTATTGTACATTAAGAACATTACTCCAGTGTGAAGGAGATGAGGTTATGAGAAAGAGAAGAAAAGACCAAGGGATTTAAAGAGTTTTGTTTCTATTTTTTATTTCCCGTTTGGGTGGTCCCTTGTCATGGACCTTATCCATGGTGGAGCCGTTGACACTGGGTTCATGGAAGAATTTTTTATGTTCTAAATGCTGGTCTCTTCCTGGGTGGCAAAATTAGAAAACCAGTTTCCTTCCAGAAGTATCCTTACAAGATTTCTAACCCTCCCTCCCTCCCCACTGAGATTCGTCAATGTGTCACTGCTGTTCTCCACACTTCTCATTCTGTGAAGCACCGACAAGTCTCTACTTGCCTGAACAGATACATAACGACCAAGCAAATACCATTAACTGAGAGAAGGCTAAAATGCTATGTTACCTCTCCAAGAAAAAAAATGAATTAGGAGCATGGGAACACTCCAAATTGTAGTTAGAAAAGCTTCATCATTAAAGATCATTTTGTGCTTGCAGTTTATAATGATTCACTATCCAGAGGTGGCATCGTTATTACTGGGGGGGAAATATTCCTGCAAGAACAGCACAGCACTAAGCAGCCTCCTAAATTACAGTGTGGAGCTCCAAGAGGCAGTGCAGACAAATAAAACCGTGTCACCGAGCACTGGATCCTTTAGTCTGTGTGAAGGTTGCAGGAAATTGCTTTTTGCAAGGGAGCCAAAGCAGCCGCAGAAGGCATTGTTTGTGAGCGGCCTTGCAGCCAGGCATCTGGGGAAGCAAACAAATAACTGGGGATGAGGAGGGGCTGAGGAAGGGCTGAGCTGTGGTGCCCACTGCCCATGCTGACAGCGTGCTGGGAGGTGGGACACAGCAGGCTGGGAAGGCCCCATTGCAGGGAACGGCTCTGATTGTGAGGGCTCTGGAGAACAAGCCTGATGAGGAGCGGCTGAGGGAACTGGGCTTGTTTAGCCTGGAGAAGAGAAGGCTGAGGGGAGACCTCACCACCACCTACAACTGCCTCAAGGGAGCTTGTGGAGAGGTGGGTGCTGGTCTCTTCTCCCAGGTGATGGGGATAGAACAAGGGGAAACGGCACCAAGCTGTGCCAAGGGAGGTTCAGGTTAGAGAGAAGGAGGAAGTTCTTTACTGAGAGGGTCGTCAGAAGCTGGCACAGGCTGCCCAGGGAGGTGGTGGAGTCACCATCCCTGGATGTGTTTAAAGAGCGGGTAGATGAGGTACTTAGGGATATGGTTTAGGGGGTAGACAGGAACGGTTGGACGTGATGATCTCAGAGGGCTTTTCCAACCAAGACATTCTGTGATTCTGTGATTCTCCATCAACTTAAAAACTCAGAGCCTCAGCTGGAGAAACTCGGGTGTGAGTGCATGGGTCTTCATCAGATCACTGCACAGTGATCTGGGAAGGGACCCCAAAGCCCCCCCAGTCCAACCCCCCATGGGCAGGGACATCTCCCACCAGCCCAGGCTGCTCACAGCCCCATCCAACCTGGCCTTGGGCACTGCCAGGGAGGGGGAAACCACAGCTTCTCTGGGCAACCTGGGCCAGGGCCTCAGCACCCTCACAGGGAGGAATTTCTTCCTAATGTCAAATCTAAATCTAACCCCTTCCAGTTTAAAGCCATCACCCCTTATCCTGTGTCTGCATGCCAGAATACAGGGAATATTTTATCCATTTCTGTTTTCACTTGATTCCCTGGAATCCAGTTTCCTTTCAAGCTGGTCACTTCTTGCTTTTGGGAGGTAGCCATGCTGGGTTGCCCTCTTCTGCGGTTCTGCTATCACGTGCCACCAGCTGTGCTGGAGAAGACCCTTGTACCACCATGGTGCTCAGTGGGGCTGGGGGCTTCCTCGGCAGCCTTGGAAGGGCTGTCCTTGGGCTGCTGCTTCCCCCTGCAAATTTCAGTTTAGGGCTTTGAATTTGCCAGTGTTGAGGATTTGTGAACCAGCTACAAGGCTGCGATACTTGGCTGGCGTTTTGTGTTGAGCACAGTTCTAATTTGTATCATTGCTTGGCTGCACGTTGTGCTTTTAAACATGGTATTTTTGGGGCTTTTGTTTCTGTCTCTACCCGCAGCCAGAGATTTTGCCGCCTACAGTTGTTCCTAAAGAAATGGTGTTTTCTGCAATGTTCTGACATTATTTCTGAGAACTTTGCCTTTGCTATTTTTACGCACAACGCACTAGAGCCGGTCTTAGTCTGACTCAAGCAGACTTTTAAAGACAGAGGGAGGATTGCCTTATTTTGGGGTTTGCGTCGTACGAGATCATTTAGAGCATTTTGCATCCTTGTGCTCAGTCCTCCCCCAGACCAGGAGATGCGCCCGGGACTTCCTTACAGACCTTTCATTATTCCCCTTTCCACTTAATTTGTGTCTGAATGCGGAGTCTCTCTTTTCTATTTGATAGCATGTTAGAAATGGGAATATGGCAAGAAATCAAAGCCCAAATGATGCTATTTAGCTGGGAATCTGCTCGTTCCAGCCTGGGTCTTCATCTTGGAGCTCCTCAGAGCAGCAGTCATTGCATTTCGGAGGTTTTACAGGGCAGTCCTCACCCAAACTGGGTTGGTTAAGTACTCTGGCATCAAGTTGTAACAACAAAAGTGGTTTAAATGTCGGAAGCACAAGTGGAACTTTTATTTTATGTTGGTTTTTTCCCTGCCTGGTTACACTGTATGGCTCAAATGTACTTTTTGTAGCGCAGACTTTAGGAAGCCAATAAATCTCGGGTCCCTTCTGCAGCCAACGCCTGGTCTGAGGCTGTTCTCGAGCACTTTGGGCATTCGATGTGAGTAAACGTGAGTTCAGGAGCACAGGAGGCTGTTGATCTAACACGGTATCCTCGTTGTCCTTGTTTCCTGTCTAGCAAACAAACAAATCTTTGAAAGTGATGATTTTTCACTATTCTTAAAATTTAATTTAGGGTTCCAGAGAGAGTCTTAATTTTTTTTATTTTTTTTTATTGCTGGAGTTTAACTACCATAATAAAGGACAATTTCTGAGGTGATGAAATGCAGTAGGAATGTCATTAAATATGCAGCAAAGCTACGACGCAATGGAATTAAGCATTAATGAATAACATACCAGACCTATTAGTCTTGTGTATCAGTTTAGGTCTTCTGTTCTTTGGCTGTGATGAGGTCTAACATAAAAAAATGAGACAATAAAGCAAGCTTAGCAAAAATCAAATTTTAAGATGATTCAGTAGAATCTTAATATATATAAAGTGTCTAGGTTAAAGCTGTTGCGTATCCACAAGGATGCTTTCCCTTGGATAAATCTATTATTATTCTTGTTCTAACGTAATTTTGTTACTGGTGAACGTTTTATTTTTACAATTGCGTTGTGATACTATGGAGATGTAATTTTCATTCTGGCCTGTCCGCACACCGCTGCGGTTGTAAACTTCTTCTGCTGGCACATGCAAGAACTGTGTCGCTCTTGGTAAGCGGGATATTGACTGTTTCCAATACAGAAAGAAAAATCTGATCCAGAACCTCATTAGAGCTTTGATTTTGGACATAAGGACCCAACTGTCATTTCTGGCTCTCTCTATGGCCCAGCACTTGGCTCCAGCCTTTGCTGCTGGATGAACCTTCTCACCTTGATGGGAAGGGCAATATTAAAGGTTCAGCAATATGGTGGGGATTTATTCTGCTACCTTGTTTGCTCTAAATTTACAGGTTCGGGAATAGGACTTGAAATTTTCCTGCACTGGATTCACTTCACTGAAAATCTTGTTATGACAAGCCCCCTAAAGTAGACATTGGGGGAGTTATTTAGTTTTTTATTTTATTTAAAATGTGAATTCCCACATATAACAAAGAGTCACCTTAAACCCTACCTGACAGACCGGGTCCTCCTGCATAACATTTCTCCTTCTCTAAAGCACACGAGTTGTGTATGGGCTTCCCAGTCATTGTGCTTTGAAACTTGGCAATTTTAGTGCCGGTTGTTCAAATAACTCTCTCTTACTGGTGAGGAGCTGGTGGCAAGCAAGCTGGCAGGCCTGGCTGTATTTCAAGAATATTAAATAACCTTCATCATTCCAGTTCCTTTAGGATGTAATTTTGCTTTATCAGGGAAATATCCTCAATTGTGGTATCAAAGATTTCACATGGGGAAAATACTGTCTTCTTTAAACTCAGTCTTCAGCATTAGTGCCACTGGTTTCTTTATCTTCTGCAGAATATATGAGGTTTAGAAGTAAAATTCATTGCAGTTAATAAATTGTATATGCAGGATATATAAGTATATGCCAAAACCCAGCAGTGACATATAAAATATACAACTAGATGAAAAAAAAATACTATATGCCTTTGATGTTTATTTTGTTTCTTCCCCAATTAATTCCTCTCCTTTGGGCTATCCCAAACTGATGTCAAACTGTTTGATTTATTTCCCCTCGTGAAATGCGGCGTTTCCTGCTTGCTGGATTCATTTCACAGAGCTCTCGGTGTGGGGCTTGGCTGAGCATCCTGCATCCCACGGCAGGGGCATGGTGGGACCGCATCGGCTTCCTGGTGGTGGGCTTATGTCGAGGGGTCTCAGAACTCCTCAGTCCTTGAGGAGTTGTTGTTTATGCTCTTAGATTAAAAAAATGTAGGTATCATCTGTACTGAACCTGACCTCTTCCTGCTCTTCCCAATTTTGCGCCAGGAGAGGTTTAGGTTGGATATTGGGAGGAATTTCTGTACTGAAAGGGTTGTCAAGCACTGGAAGGGGCTGCCCAGGGAGGCGGTGGAGTCCCCATCGCTGGAGGAGTTTAAAAGATGAGGAGATGTCGTGCTTAGGGACATGGTCTGGTGGTGGCCTTAGGGCTGGTTCAATGTTTGGACTCAATGATCTTCAAGATCTTTTCCAACCAAAACCGTTTTGTGAAACCTTCCTTAAGATCCCAGTTTTAGGGTGTTTTCTGTGCTGGTGTACAGTGAGGAAGGGCTTCAAGTCCCTGCTAGGGGAGGAGCAGTTGTGCCATACCAAGCTGTGCCATGCCGTGTCGTGCTGCCTCTCTGCAGCAGTGCGTCAGGGATGGGCTGCCCTCCACCCGGCCAAGAAGAAGTGTGGACTGCCTGAGAGAGATGGGGCTGTTCAGCCTGGAGAAGAGAAGGCTCTGGGGGGACCTTATTGCGGCCTTCCAGTTCCTGAAGGGGTCCTACAGGAAAGCTGGGGAGGGACTTTTTACAAGGGCAGGTAGCAATAGGATGAGGGGCAATGGTTTTAAACTGAAGAAGGCAGATTTAGGATGGATATTAGGAAGAAATCATTCCCTGTGAGGTGGTGAGGCCCTGGCCCAGGTTGCCCAGAGAAGCTGTGGGTGCCCCCTCCCTGGCAGTGCCCAAGGCCAGGTTGGATGGGGCTGTGAGCAGCCTGGGCTGGTGGAGGTGTCCCTGCCCATGGGGGTTGGACTGGAGGGTGTGAGGTTCTTTCCCATCCAAACCGTGCTGTGATTCTGTGATCCATGAGCCTGCCCTGGTGAAATGGAGGCAGGGTTGGTCGCAGTAGCTGCCGGCTGGGCTTTTCTTCAGTACAAAACCTTGTACCTTGTAATTACCCTGCCAGCAGCCCAGAGAGCGTGATAAATCCATGGCGGGGGCAGAAAAGCCTTTAAAAGCAATCAGCTGCTGCTTGCAGCCGCCTGAGCCCATTGCTTTGTGTGTTGTGGCCGTGATTGTAATAAACATCCAGGAGGCAGCTCTTGGCAGCTGCTAATTTTAAAGTAACGTATTAATCAAATTAATTGAGAGTTCCTTTTAATAATTAGCCGCAGCAAACGTAACTTTCTGAAGCGGAGTTTTCAGTATTGCTAAAAGTGCTTCCCCAAAAAGAGTCCCTCTGTAGATAAATCATCTGAAAAAGTGTTAAATTGTCTCTTTTGCTACCTGATAATCCAATTAAGTGGTGATAAGAAAAATAGCTCTTGGAGAATTTCAGGGAAGCAGAATAATGTACTTAGTGTTGTACCAGAATCAAAATACCACATAATAATGGGTATCCATGGATACTGGAGCAACACTTTGATTACCAGATACATCCATTACCCTTAAATACCAGAGTTAGGTGTTTAATGCCCCGACCAATTTAACGCGTGGCTGCTTGAACTTGCAGGGAGAACTCTCCCGGGGTTTTGCCTTGCAGAGGCACAGCGCGGGATGTGTCAGTGGGCGCTCGGGTATTTTTAAGCCTCTCCATCTCTTTCCAAGTCCCTGCGTGGTTCGCGGTGGCTGCTGCCGCCCAGATGGCTGCGGCTGCCCGCCTGTCCTCGAGCTGCCTGCGAACTGGAGCGTCCTGTGATGTGGCCCCGGCTCCAGCCCACGCCTGGGACACACGAGTGGGATTCCCATGAACAAAAATAATAATAATAAAAAAAAAGTCATATGATGATTTTCTTACAGTGCTGGCGCTGCAGGGATGGGTGGGCGCAACGTTGGGTCTCTTATCACGGTGAGATGAGTGCATTGGTTATTTCCTGGATCCATCAGGAGGTGGAAGCCACGGTTTCATCACAGGGGTTTTGACTTCTCCATCTGCTGTGCAGAGCGGCAGTGGGACCCTGCACAGACGCTGCTGTGGGTGCTGGCAGCACCAAGGGGCGTGTGGGACTCCCACTGGTGGGGTCTGAGGGAGCCCCTGCCCCAGCTCGGCTTTTTCCTTCCCACTGCATGAAAGGATCCCGTCTCCTTTCCTAGCATTGTGAGTGAGAAAATAAAATGCAAAAGAGAAGGAGTAGAATGGGTGTTTAAAAAGCACTTTGATAATGAGCCTTGGAAGTACGGACGTTTTTAAAATTGTATTTTATTTTATTCTTTTTTCTGCCTTTTTTTACTCACAAAATGTCCTTTATATTATCAGAGTTCAAAACCAGCTTCCTTGAATGTCTCTATAAAAGTTTGCATAGCAGAACAGTTTGGTTTTGAGGATGCTTGTGCAGCAGCATCTTACATATGTATTGTGCTGGAAAGGGGAAAAAGAAGCAAGCTGGCATCCTCTGCAGGCAGGGGAGGACGGCTTTGGTCCCTCCTTCCTGTCAGCGCTGGAACCAACCACATCCTTCCTGTGAGCCATTCTGCTGAAAGTGGAAGCAGGAAAGCCAGAAGCGGTTGTCGTCTCATCCCACTTGTTGCACCACTTTCTGGTCTGCCTTTGCTGCCCTGTTCAGCTTGGGGCTTTTCTGATCGCCCTTCACTGAGCTTCAGTGCTGGGTTTTCCTGCTCTCAGCTGAATAGGAATTGTCTGCAAAAAAAGGACAAAAAAATGCTGGTGAATACTAATTTGGGAGGGTAAATGTGATTTTATGCTTCCTAAACTGAGACTAAATTCAGCTTTGGGTGGAGAGAGCAGGGGAGGATGATGAAGATGAGGAGGGCTGTGCGTCACTGACTTGTCCCACTGCCCCCCGCAGCCTGGGAACCCCTCAGCCCCCAGAGCCGTTTCTCTTCTGTGCCTGGTGGCTTTGATTGCGGTGCTGGTGCTGTTCTGTGATCTATGAATTTTCTTCCCAGCCTGGCCGCCAAACCAAAAAATCAGGTTTTTCTAGATTGCCAGCATCCTGAGCGATACCTTAAGATAAATTTCCTCTGTCTCCAGCATCATGTAATAAAAACTTATCCAGGAGCATGTGAGAAAGCAGGGGCCATTATAAAGATCAATGTGAAACTGAAGAAGGTTCCCTTTGTGCAAAGATGAACTGGAAATGGAGTTTCTTGAGACAGAAGCTCTGTTTCAATGAGTCTTGTCAGTGACTTAATGAAGTTCAGAGGGATCTTCTACTGGGAATAAAATTTAGGGGAAAAGCTGTTTTTCACCAGCCAGGCAGAAATGACACGGCTTCATTTTGCATTTTGTTTGTTTGCCAAAAAAAGCGTCATGAGGGGGTGTTAATTTTGGTGGCGCTGTTGCATTTCTGTGGTTTCTGAGCCCTGCCAGGGGCTCGCAGCGTGGGGAATTTTGATGCCAGGAGCAATCCCAGACAATCAGCTCGGTTTGCCAAAGCAGCGCAAAACCCAGGGAAAACTAGGAGCTGCAAAACCAAATACTTTCCAAGTTATTGTTTGAGGAAACAGGTTGCCTTGTTGTCTTGGCCTTTTCGCAGATTATTGTGCGTTTTCACAGCTTACTTGGTAGACAAAGGCGCATCTGGAAGGGGTGAACCCCCTAGCTCTGCGCCTGGTGTTCCTGGCCTGGATTTGATGTGATTAAAAATAAAACATTTGCTGGCAGTGGGAAAGGGTGGAAAAGATGCCAGGGTTGGACTTGTGTCCGTAGCCTGGGAGAGGAAGGATGTTGTTTCGAGGGTGGAGTGGCACAGACCTGGCTGCCTCATCGTCATCGCTGTGACCACCTTTCATATGCTGATTCCTGTGAATTTCTAAAACTCTGTTGTTACACTTCTATGACAGAATTGCTTGGATGCTGTATATTATATACACTGCAGTGCACGTCTCTGTGCAGCTCCATATCCATCATCTGCATCACGGCCTCTGCACTTGTTTGCAGAATCCTGGGTACCCAGCAGACAGAAATTACCATAGCGAACAGGAACCCTCTGGTTGGGAGGTGGTACTGCTACTGGGACCAGTGCCAGCGCCAGGGTGACTGGGGGGCTGCTGGTGCCGCACGCCCTGCAGACCATTAATTGCCATTGCAGTTTGTAGCTGATGGGAGCGTTTGCCACTTCTCCAGTCCGTCAAGGGTAATATATCACTGCAGAAATCCAATGACAAAATCCCTAATTTGCAACTTTCATCCTTTTACTGCTGAATTCCCTGGGAGGTTTTTACCTTGGGAGCGCTGTGAATTAGCTTGACAGTTTAAATAACTGTGCACATGTTTGCTATTGTAATGAGGATGCAGGACGGGAATATGAAAGTTAAACTTACTCTGTATGTGCCAGTTGGACAATACATACCCAATTCCTTGGGCGTCTGTTACTGCTGAGGAATGAAAAATGACGCGTGCTTCTGCCTGCCATGGGGTCCTCCGCACAGATCGAAACGCTTTTATCCGCGCTCATGAGCCTGGAGGTGTCAGATGCTGCCGTGCCCGGTCCCATCGGCGGCCGGGATGGATCACCCACTGCCGCCGTCGGAGCTCGTACGCGGTGTCAAACGCTGCCCGGCTTGAGCGCGACAAAGCAAGTTAGAAAATAATCCACGTCTGACCCATTTCAGTGACTGGGAGCACATATGAGTCTATCTGTAACAGTGGCACTTTCCTGGAAGAGACACTAGCAGTTGAAAATCAGAATATCCATCAAGGTGTCTGAATTGTGTTATCTTGGTCCCCTTCTCATCTCACTTCTCTCCTTTCTCATTTGCCCTTGGTTTGCCTTGTGCGGCCCCAGCCCTTCCTAACACCACTTCAGAGCGAGACATCTCATGCTGGGCTGTTATACTGAAAATATTTTAGCTGCCATTACTGTAGCTGCATTTAATCATTGGGTTTAATCATTGATAATTGAAATTTACCCATAATTCTTGCTTGCCATTTATCTATAAAAGGTTAATGGGGCAGCATGTCAGCCACTCCATTTAGGAAAGCTCTCCCACTGTCCCAAAGGCAGCAGATCTAAAGGTACTAGACCAAAGGGTAGCAGACCTCTCAAAGGTAGTAGAAAGCTCTGTACCACTAAAAGGACCTGAAATCTGCCCTCCCAAATTCCTGTTTCCTTTCTCCACCCTGGCTCCTCTTTTCTTTAAAAAAACCTGTGGAAATTACACCCTTTGAAGCTGTACCTCGCCTTAGAGGCTTTTTTCTCTCGCTGTTGAGAGCCCGGCCACAGCTGTCCCTGTCTAGAGATGCCCGGTTCAGCTGTAATCATTATCGCTCATAATAAGATCTCTGGCTTCTCCAGCCGGGCAGTGCAGATTGTGTGACTCGCACAATCGCTGCAATTATTGTCAAGGGGTTGCTGAGCCAGCAGCCTTCCCCATCACTTTAGCCATTTTTTTCCCAGCACTTAAACCATGCAGATCACAATTACTTAATATTAAATGCTGATTTTTTTAATAATAGTTTTACAAAGACAATGTATCACCTGATCTAAGGTGGGGGTTTTTTTTCTTTTCTACCTTGGGTAGGTACAGGAATTCTTTAAGGTAAAGCGAGCACCTGTAGGCATTCTTCTCCCCAGTTTAAAAGGCCCTTAAAGTTAATTAATCACTCGCTGATCCTCTCATGAGGACTGGAGTGATGGAGAGCTGGGATCTACCAGGATGCGTCTGAACGATGGCTCCAGCCAGCACGCGAAAACCCTTGGGTCTCGACACCATAAAATACAGCCATATATCCTTATATCTGTATGTTCCCTCCTGGTCTGCCGTGGCAAAGTGAGAGCCTCTTTCTTGCAAGGACATCAGGGAAGGAACGCGTGAATTTTCAGGTGACAAACTTTGGAGTTTTGTCACAGTCTGTGGGTTGGGTTGGATTTGTTGTTTTGTTGTTGGTTTGTTTTTTTTCTCTCAATGAATTCTCCAAAGTTCCCACGTCCTTATTGAACAAGAGAAATGGGAGTCTCTGGGGGGAGGTTCAAAGCAGCTCATTTTGACTGGGAAAAATAAAAAGAGCATTTAAAGAATGGTTAAACTTTTTGAACTCACTAGCAATGAGACTTTCTTTCCTCATTTAAACATGCATTTGACTTTTAAAAAATCAGTCTTGATTTCTTTTAAGGAAAAAAAAAACAGGTGGCAATAATTTTGGGTTGTAATAATTGTGAATCACAATGAAACATTCAGTACGAGCCAGAGAAAATCTTGGGGTTTACAATTGTGTTTCATTCTTTCCCAGCCTTTCCTTTTCACCACTTCAGTCCTTCCCACCGAAACCAATCCTCTTTTCCCCAGAGGTTTTGGATCAGCTCGCACCAACAGCCCTGGCCTGACTTGAGGCAACCTCCGTGGCTCAGCTTCTCTGCATCTGAAATAAGGGGAAATGATCCTGCCCTGCTTTGGGAAGGGCTCAGAGATGAGCGGAACAGCCGCATTTTGCAGTTTGAAAGCCGCGTGTTTGGTGGTTGTGGCTGCTCCGTGGTTTTCCTCTGGGTGTTTTTGCATTGGCTTCGGGTGCTTGGGGATGGTGCTGGGATCAGTCACTATTAACAGCATTTAACAGCACTTTTCAATCCGTATTTTCCGGTATATCTGTGAATACCTCCTTGTCCTGCTGTCTTTTAATTAACTCGTCCCCACTGTTTCTTGTTGTGCATTTCTGGTACCTTATTAATTAATGCACTGTGCAGTATACTGAGGAAGTTGGTATGGAAGATGCCATAAAAGATGAAAGTGTTTGTCACTGAGAGAGAAACTAATGAAGGCAGAAGGGTATTTTCATCTGCCAACAATGACAAGAGAAGGTCACTGGAGTTGGGATTGCTTTTCATTGTTTTCTTCCTTGCCCCCCAAAGCTAAATAACTGTAATATGTGAACTGTGCTAAAACAGGGGGTTTTGTATGGATGTATTTATCACTATTACTTTGTTGATACTGTTTTTTTCCAACGTTACCTGTGTATTTATGAGAAGCCCAGTTCACAGACATGTACTTTGCCTTGAGGCCTCCATCTCGTTTGGTGACGGACAGTTGAATGAGAAAGGATTTTCCTGAATGATCTTTGCTTTGCCAATATCTCAGCTGCTTTGCTGTTCCTATTCCAGATGAGTTGTTGAGTATGAGTTGAAATACTTCAGTGGAAGTATTTTCCCTTAATATCCTTCAACTTGCAAAAATTAAAAGGAATTTCAGCTTTTCACTGAGATAAAGTTTGTCTAATCCGTTGCCAACATCCCTTGCCTTCCAGCCGTGTGTTTTCCCAATGCCTTTCCTGTCCTCTCCTCTGACGCAGCCCTTTTCTTCTTCCTTCTTTCTCGCACAGGTGGGCTCTGCATCGCTCAGTCCCTGAAAATCCCCCAGGATCGCAAGGACAAGACCATCGACTTCGATAAAATCATCAAGCAGCTCCTGGAAACCCCCAACGCCAGGGCCATCGTTATTTTTGCCAATGATGAGGACATAAAGTAAGGATGACCGAAGGAATTCATTAATTCCTTTGTGCTTGATAGCAATACAGAAAATAGAAAACAAGTGAGAAAGTGCATCGTGAGGTGGGAATGGCTGTTGGTAGGAGCATCACGGGGATGAGGGGGGCAGCACCAGGCCCTGGCTCATGTGGTGCCCTGGACCCCGGTCATCTCTGTACTGGGGGGGCAGGAATGGGGGTCCAGGTCTGGAAGCTGTTCCTGGCACAGGGCTACTCTTACATTGGGAAGCAGACCTGACCTTACCTCTCAAAGAGATTCCCCTCTCTCCAAGCTCATACTGCTATGTATTATTCATTAATTCAGAGGCTATTTTATGGTAAATGATGGTTATTAGTGATAAAATGGCTTGGATGCTCAAGGTTAAACCACACACGACTTGCTCATAAAGTAACATAAAGAATATTTTAAAAGTGTGACTCTCATTTCTCAGTTGCCCAGGTTCTGTATTCTCTTTCCAGAATTTTAAATTAGCTTAAAATTTTGATGACATTGGCAATTGCTGAGAGGCTCAGCTCTACAAAATAAGACACAGAGAATTTAGGATAAAGTTTCAGTAAAGTCAATGGCAAAGCTATATGTTTTAGTGGAATCGGTATTTCAGTCTCAGTGTATAGGATGAATTAAAGGAGAAGTCAAATCTGTGCTGCATGGATCAGGGTATGGTGTGTTGTGAAATCCTAAGCTCTCTTGGTTACAGGAATGTGCCATTTCTGTTCATTCTGCACTTGTCACACACCATAGTCCCCAAGAAATTACATGCGTAAATAGAAGTAATTTGTGAACAAAATGTGTTTTCCCCACAGACAAATCCTGGCAGCCGCCAAGCGGGCAGACCAAGTGGGCCATTTCCTGTGGGTGGGCTCGGACACGTGGGGCTCCAAGGTGAGCCCCTTGCTGCGGCAGGAGGAGGTCGCGGAGGGGGCCATCACCATCCTGCCCAAGCGAGCCACCATCGAGGGTGAGTCCTTAGCTCCTGACATTTCCCCAGATATCTGTATTTCTCATGTGAAAACTACACGGTATTTCCGTAGCTGAGAAGCTACCAGTGGTTATTTACTAAAGGCACCGTTTCAGTGTTTACATGAAGCCATGGTGATATGACAGGGCCTTTATCACTTAAAAGAAAGTCAACCAAAATGATCTCAAGATATCGTTTATATACCTGGGAAGGGAAAATCTTCATATTGCTTGTGTGCTTGTATACATAGAAATTATGGGATGCTTTTTTTACATCATCTCTTTATTTCTCAACATTTCTTCGTGTTCTGAAGAGTTTGATGCGTGGTCTCCCCTCGATTTGTTATCCCGTTTGTCTGTATAGATGCTTAACTGACCAAGTGGCTTTCTCTGGGCAAATCAAACTCACTGGTTAGAGTCAGTGTGCTCTATAATATGAAAAGTTATTTATGAGGGAGACACCGAGTAAAGAGAACAAACTCCTCAGCTGACACATGGCTTGGTGGCAGGCAGGGTCTCCAAAGAGTGCCAGAACACGTTACCCACATTAAAATAGGTTCTGTTTGTTTTCATTCACAGGAAGACCAAATATTTGCATTCATACATACTGAGTTATTCTTCTCAGGTATATAATATGCATCATCCTTTTACGTTTTTTTAAGCCCTGGAGGCATTTTTGCATGTTACTTCTCCATAAATACGTAAAGTTGACAGGCAATGAAGTGGTTTGTTTCTGAAAAGCAGAACATTTTAATCATCTTCTCATACCGCCTGTATTCATCCCTGAGGGTTTCTGACACAGAAGCGAAAAGTTTCAACGGTGCACAGAAATAAAAACTTTCCAAGTTTGTTTGTCTTAAAATATTTTCTTTCTGTTTTACACATTAAGCACTCTGGACAGAATGGGAAACATGAGGTTTGATTTTGGACACAATAAGTGGTGGTAACAGAGTGGAAGGGTTCAGGTATAGAAGGTTGGTTAAATAACAGTTACAAATACCAGGATATTTCATGTCCATCCATTGAGCTCGCAAATATCTTATTATTCAGTGAACATATTAGACTGTTGCCTAAAAGTTGGCTAGTTGCAGTTTGTATTTATAGTCCCATAGATTGCATGATGACTCGTTTAAATTCCATTTTTATATATAAGTATATATGTTATATATATGTGTGTTATATACACAGATATATAGATAAATATATATATGTATGTATATAAAAATGTGTTCATTCTCCAGGAGTGGCTGCTGTATAGCAGATAGGGATTTTGAGGTTGATGGGTTGCATGTTATTCCCAGAAAGGGAATCACTCTCAGCCAGATGTAGGGTTTGGTTCTTGGTCCAAAAGGAGTGGATGGGTGCCCCAGCACAGCAGCACCGTCAACAGCAAACGTCTCCTGAATCACAGAATCACAGCGTCGCCCGGTTGGAAAAGCCCTCTGAGATCATCACGTCCAACCGCTCCTGTCTACCCCCTAAACCATATCCTTAAGTACCTCATCTACCCGCTCCTTAAACACATCCAGGGATGGTGACTCCACCACCTCCCTGGGCAGCCTGTGCCAGCTTCTGACGACCCTCTCAGTAAAGAACTTCCTCCTTATCTCTAACCTGAACCTCCCTTGGCACAGCTTGGTGCCGTTTCCCCTTGTTCTGTCCCCCATCACCTGGGAGAAGAGACCAGCACCCACCTCTCTACAAGCTCCCTTGAGGCAGTTGTAGGTGGTGATGGCGACCACTCATGAAGGTCCAGGCTGGTCCTTACCTTCTCCAGCCCTGCTCATCCATCCCTAATGGCCATCTGCTCAGTCCTGCAAGGAGGAGAGTGGAGGGGTGGTTCAAGTGCAGAGCAAAATCCCCTCCTCCTGGAGCAGTTTGCCTGAACTCAGCATTTCCCCTTCCAGACCGAGTCCGCTCCCATTTCCTCCACTAAAAGAAGCAGTCAGTGAAATCTGTTACTCACAGGAGTAAATAATCCTTAGGTGTTAGCACTTCTTTGCTCACTGAGGCTGTTAGCCATATGGATTGTCTGCCTGTCCTGCATTTAGGCTGCTGCGTGCGGTTTTGTTTTTCTCTCTGTTGTTGCAGTAATTTCATTTGGCGATGCATCCCAGAGAACTGGAAGCAGGCATTTTAATGGTATTATTTTATCATCCAGCAATGAACATCTGCTTCCTAAAATGTAGTAATGCATTTCTTTTGATGAATACATAAAATAAATGAAATAAGAAGCCTTGATTTTCCCTATAAATATATGGAAACAAACTAAATTAGTAGAATGGAGCTCAATTTGCCCTGAAGGGCCATGTCTCAAGCAGCATCGCGGCCTTGCCAGCTCCTTTTTGTACAGCTCACGGGCTCCGGGTCAAGGCCACAGCTCAGCACCAGCTTAATTGCCCCTGGATTTGGTGAGAACTTCTATTTGTCATTAATAAGGAGGTTATCCTTATTTTACTCCTATGAGCATCTTTATTTTTCCTTTTCTTTTGTCACCGTGTTAAATAGTATTTGTAATATGCTAGGCAAAGATTCCTGACAAACTTCACTGGAAGCAGAGAGCACTGCAGCTCCCATACCTTAACTGGAAATATGTGATGCTGCAAGCCTCTCCCCATGCTTCAGGGGGAAATGTGAGGCTGATAAGCCAGGAGATGTTAAATTACATTGAAAATTAATGTGCCTTCATGCTCAGGTGTATGTGGTACACTTTGGATGACCAGATTTTTGATGTCTGTAGAGCTATAGGGAAGGGAAGGGTTAGGCTGGATATGAGGAGAAGTTCTTCACTGAAAGGGTTATCAGGCACTGGAAGGGGCTGCCCAGGGCAGTGGTGGAGTCCCCATCCCTGGAGGGGGTCAGAAACCGTGTGGATGTGGCACTTGGGGACATGGCTTAGTGGGCATGGTGGGGTTGGGTTGATGGTTGGACTTGGTGGTCTTGGAGGTCTTTTCCAACCTGAATGAGTCGATGATTCTGTGATTCAATTCAAAATACAGACGTGCAGTACAGGCGTGTTGCTGTATTTGCACCTATCTGCGTTTATGCCATGTGAAGTTACTGGGTTTTGGTAACTGTCGTAATATTCCAGCAGCCTCCGACTCCAGAGAGAGTCTAAAACTCTCGGTTTCGTGTAGAATCAGGCCTCAGATCCGCAGTTATTTGTCTTCATACTTGATGTTACTCTTGGGACAAAGTTTTCTTTGCCACAGTCCCATGGGGTGATTTAGGAAATCATTACATGAGCTGAATTCATTCATCTTAAGTCAGTCTTAATATAGCCCAATTGTGCTGGATGTAATTACGCTGAAAGGATAACGTTGCATCTGATCTGCATAATTGCAGTAGACAGCGAGCCCGAGCGATGGCTTCACGAGAACTCGTGTTTGGAGCAAGCTGCACTGCCAGCGTAACCAGGTATCACCGAGCAGAATGCATTTCTCTTTAGGACAAGTATGGCAGCTGTGTATTGTATTTGGGTTAGTGATGCTGTGAACTCTTCCAAAACAAGGACAGCGTTGTTGCACTGCAAAACTGCAAATATTTGTTGGTATGGATGTAAGATTTTGCAGCCCTACGCCTTATTTTGAGTGGTCCTTCACTCACTGTATATCCCTTTTTTTCACGCTTTTGTGAAAAGGTGCAATAGAGCCATGGAGTGGAGATTAGTGCTGGAAAATGAGAAAAATTAAACAGCTTAAACAGCAGACAGAAGATGTATTCCTAGTTAAAAGTTTTAATGGGATGTAGTAGTAGTATTATTGCTATTATGTTCACTTTACAATGACACGGAAATGATGAACATCTGTGGCTCTGCATGCATTCGCCGTTCATTGAAACAGCAACACAACGGAAAAAAAAATCTGCAGAAAATCTTTCTTCTCCAAAATGCATTTTGTGGGACTTTACCTACTGCTGCTCTGTAGGTGGAAATGAACTTCTTCCACGCTCACCTTTTTCACCACAAACTGACCTTTATGTATTCCTCTGCCACTTTACCTCTTCATTTTTCAGTAGATTTAATAAACTTCAGAGCATTTCCTCTGCCTCTTGCTATCACTACTGTACCCAAATCTAATTATGCATTTTAACTGCCTGGGGTAGCTCTCGTTATTGTATAGACATATATACGAGTTAGCTGGCTGACCCTCTGATTAAAGACGATAATCCTGCTGGTCCAGACACCAATTAAAGTGTGGATTCAAAGTCAGGACTTCCTAAATTCTTTCCCTGGAGGGCAAGCAGATCTTTCTGGCAGGGATAAGAAAATCTGTGGGATGAGAGAGGGGAAAGCCTGGTCCTTCTGGAGCAGGTTGGTGCTGAATTCAACGTGGAAAGCTGTCAGACAGCGCATGTCCAGGAGATACTGGACTCTGAGGGATGGAGTCAGGACTTGACTTTCAGAGTGATGGCCTTTCCCATTTTTGTTATTTTCTTTCCCACTTTTTTCTTCTAGGCTAAGCAACATCCACACTTTAAATTTGCTTCTATCAGTCTGTAGTATCATCTATCCAGAGTAAAAATGGCTCACTGAAGCTGTAGTAGGTGGGACAGTAACATTCAAGCTGGTGGTTGGACCTTCAAAAGGTGGCCACCACGCTTTGCATGGCAGCCCAGCAATAGGGTTTTATCAAAGGCGGTGTCACAGCTGAAATGAGGAAATAAGCAGCTTTATTCCTGCAAGGATGTTCGTATCGTGCAGCTCCAAGATCTGTCCTTGAGGATATCCTTAACATTGAGGTTTGCAGGAGCTGTAGAAAATATTGAACGCCACCTTTTTAGGAAATGTGGATTCTTCAGAAGTCCTAAAGATAGGACTAGAACAGAGACAAGTCATTTGTGAAGATCACAGCCATATTTGTAAGGAGTCCAAATGTCTCAGTAGCTCTCACAAAGTTTCAAAAATAACTCTGTGTAGTTTCCGTGACTTGAAAATCTCTCTCTATTCAGGGATATCCTTATCAACTGTTTTCCCCTTAACCTCAGCCGTAAAAAATAACAGCTACCTACTTACCTCCTGCTTTCTGTTGTTCCTGTGCCTCTTCTGTGCAAACATTTTTGAATTGGGCTGTTTTGCTGTGTTTCATTTTGTTGACAGCATCCATGCTGCTGACTTTCAGATATCTTGTTCTTCCTCTTTTTTTCTTTTCTTTTAAAGTAGTCTTCCTTATCTTTCGTACTTCTGTGTGTCTGTTTTCATGGACGTCAGCTCATGGTGAAATGAAACCAAGGAGAGGAGCCATAAGAGAAATAGAGGCATATCTATATATATAATGGATATACATATAACATTAATTAAGTCTGGCAGAGTGCTTTGCCAGTGATGGAAAAAACCCCTCTGTGGTCTGAGTTCAGAACCTGATGCAGCCAAACAGTGGATTCAGCTGGATTTAGGATTAATGATTCCATTCCAGCACCTCTGGACGTGGTCTGCAGTCTCACAAAGCTCAGCTCTGAGGTTAAGTATGGTTCAAATTTGGCACAAGGAAGTGCACAGCTACGTGAGAAAAAGTGCTGTAAACCAACACAACTGTCCTTGAGTGTTTTGGTCATTTGTCTTCCAAACAGACAGTGAATCATCTTTTGAATGTTTTGGTTTTATTTCCAACAGGAGCTGATTTGCTGCTTTGGGCAGTATTACACTCAGAACGGAAAAAAGCAATGAAAGCTTGGCCATTTAAGAAAAAATTAGAATTGAATTATGCCTCACTATATCTCTCTCATATTTTCCCTTCACAGCCCCAGCCTAGCAAAGGAACTCAGGGCTCATTTTCCTCTGCATGAGGGACAGTATTGAATATTTTTTACCCAACATTAATAAACTTGGGCTGTCTGGGTCTGGCTATGGCTGGATTCACCCCTGGACGTTTCTCTGGGAGAGGTTCACTGTGTGCATCTCCGCTCTGAAACCGAACAGAAGGCTGTCTTATTGCTCATAATATTTGTAAAATAGTCCTTTTTCGATATTTTTATTTATTTACGGCCTGGTTCAGAGTCTTTCACAGTGCTCTGTTATTCTCAAGCTTTTTCCCCATGTCCCTGGGGCGCGAGCTGGTGCTTTTAAGAGCTGGAAAGCTCCAGCTTCCCAGGTTTGCAGGAAGGACAATGTCTATAAACATTTATTTGTGTTTTTTCCCCCACGAGTAAATTGTCTTTAGCAGCTTTGGAATTAAAATGCTAAGGGTGTTGCGTGCTCACGTTGTGAAGCAAGTACAGAAGTGGATATATCTGTGGAGATAGGTGTGTTATTCCATCCCGTACACTTTGTCAAAAAGATGCTTTCAAATGGCGCTTAAAGCAATCCTGTTGGCAGGGGGAGGAGGAATTCATCTTTTTGTTTTCTGTACCAGTCACGCAGTGTTTGAAGTCATTCCCCCTGCAAACTTGTTGGGAATGGATCTTTCACATTCAAAAAAACCCCACGTACTTCTGCAGCTCAAAATGCAAACCTCTGCCTGGTTTTGGTGTAGTATTCGGTAAAGTGTTCCGTGGTGCGTGGTTATTGCGGTTCTTTTGGGGTTTCTTAGGCAGACTGAAGCTGTGATCCTTTCAGAGCATTCGAGAGATTTATCTGTGCTGCTCAGTGTGAGGCGCAGCTCATGGCCACAGCAGCATCAGCAGGAGATTTCATCTGCGATGGGGTCTGTACCAATGCCTTCGCAAATGGTGCTGCTGCTTCACGACAAATGAGACAGAAAGCCCTAATTGGCCCATAAAGAACCGTTGTAAAATAAAGATTTAGGGAGGACCATTGTAAAATAAAGTTTTAGGGAGCTTTCTCTCTGGCCACTGGAAATGAAATAAACCTCAGGAGCTCACCCCACAGCAGGCCTAGCAGGCCTGACTTAAGGGCTTCTCGGAGCAGAGCCGGCCATTACCCGCCCCGGGGGTTTATCCATGTGTCTGTGTGTCTACGTGTCTGGGGTTTGTGCATTGCTCCCAGGGCTTGTGTTGGCATTTTCTCTGTGATGTTCATATTTAGCTGTTATTTCAGGACACTGGAGATTGTGTGGGTGGGTGTTTTGAGAGGGATGTATGTGTACACACACACACACACACACACACACAGAGGAATGGTTGGTGCTGTAAGAAGCAATTCACAGAATAATATTAACTATTGATCCCTGCTCAGGTGCTCTTTGTTTTAGACCTGAAGACCAATTTTCCTCTTGATGAGCAGACACGGAAGCTGTCTGAGCCGTCTGTTGGACACATTTGGGCAGAGCTTTGCCACCCAGAAAGGAAGGATTTTTATTTTTAGGAAGCCTGCTATCTGTGTGTGCCAGCTCCTGAGCTGCAGCTTGGGCTGGAAACCAAGCCCTGCACCCTGGCGCTCAGCACTGTGAGGGCAGTGCACAGCCAGCACATGGAGATGGGAAATAATGGAGGATTAGAAAAAAATAATAATTATAAAAATTAGAGTAAAGTTGGGGTTATATGTTATATACTATATATTATGTATTATGTATTTTATAGTAGTATATATATACACATATAAAATTATACTATAATATATAGTAATGTATATAATGTTATATATTATTACACTATTATGAAGATGACTTTATAATAATTATTTAAAAGATGATAACTGAGTTGATGCAGGGAGCTGAGAGGACGTTACAGTCCCAAGCTGAGACGTGGGCAATTTCATCGCTGAAAGAAAGGGGCAGGAGAAGGGAATTAGGGAAGGTGGGTGGGAAGTTGTTCCCCTCTCCTCTTCTCATGGCAGTTGCATCTCTCCTGATACTTATTTCACTCTAAATTTAGAGGTTAATGCGTTTTTCTAATTCACAGGAAGTATGTTGGCAGAGTGTTTGTTTTGCTGTTTATATTTGACGTATCTTTCATGTAAAAAAGCGATTGCAGTAGCTTTCTGAAACAAACTGTTCCTGTTTTAGGTAAAAATAACCATGAATGGTCCCATATCTCTGGTTTTAGAAGTGCCGTCTGCAGGCGGGCTGTGAACCACAGATTGTTCCTGATGGTACAGATAATTTTCCATCTCTGCTGCATGGCTCTGGCAAAGCAGGAGGGGTTTAATACAGGACACAGCATTTCCAGTCCAGGGCCCATGGGTGTTGAAAATGGGCAGTCAGGACTGACACTTTGTGTGAGCAGAAGGCCCGATGGCCTCTCTTCATGGTTGTTCACATTTATGACAAATGTGGGCTCGGGAGCGAGCTCTGAGTAGGGACTTTGGCGTTAGGTCTGTGGGTACGGGGTCACCATTTATTTTCCCTGATAGTTATTACAGTGTTTTAATTTGGGAAGCTTCAGACACTGAAATTGGAGGCGATGAAACAAATGCGATCTACTTGTGCCTTAAGGTGATGGGGGAAATAAAAGGATCGGTCACCAGTCTCTTCTACCAGGGGTATTTTTTTTGCAAGAAGAAATTAAAATAACATTAATGTATTAGAACTGAAAATGAAAGACACAAGACCCCTTGCCATCTGCTGGGTAAATACCAGTGCGCCCATCTATGTTAAATCCTCTACCAAGATAACGTTGAATCTGATGTGTTCAACATTTCTTTATCTCATCAGCTTTTCCTTTGCTCTGTACAAATGATAAGAAAGACAAAGAAGTCTTAACTTATTTAGTATTTCTCTTTCTCTTTGGGGTCAGTTTTTCCTCAGTCTTTGAAAGATACTGAAAGTAAAAGTCCTTAAATTCTCAAAAGAAATTTATTTTGGTATTTCTGACTCTGTCACCACAGTTTAAAAGGATTCTTTCTCTGGGCCACTTTAAATTAGTCCCTGAATTCCTCTATGACTTATTCTTTCTCTCATTAGCAAGCCAGAAAAGAAATGCTGCTTCACAGTCTCTCAAGCAAAGCAAAAACAAAATGTTGGAGGCTTTCAGTAGAGTAAAATGCAAGTATCGTGTCCCTCTTCGCAAGTAACAAGTTAATATATTTACATTATATATTAAAAATACATGCAGCAATTGGCTGTTTCTGAAACAGACTCAGCTGTGCTGGGTGAGGCAGATTCAGACACAAAAACAAGTGTGCTCATTTTAGGAAGTGGACAGAGATTTGAAAGGGTTTTCTTGTTTGACTAGTTGGATTTTTTTTTTCCTTTGCGTTGTTAATGCTTGAATGATTATAGGCTTTTGAAAGTAATAATTTAGGAAATAATACACGTAATAACACACATAATTTCCTTAAAGACGATACGATGAATGTTAAAGTGCCCGCTTCCCTCATGCTGGGTTTGCAGATCTGCTTGGTAATGTGTTTTTGTTTTGTTGGCTGCCTGCGTGACAACAAAGGAAATGGAAAAGAGGTCAGGGAAAAAGCCCTCATTCCACATAGGCCAGCTCTTTGGTGGAGAGAAGCAGGACTCCACGGATCAATGATATGGATCTCCTGGTGAGGACAGACCAACACTACCCTTTTGTCTCGTCGTTAAAGTGTTGTTGTAGGATGGTGAAGAGCTGTGTGTTTGTGAGTAGAGCCGTCCCTCTGGGCAGTTTAAGGTGTCTTGAACATGTGGCTCAGCCGTTGTTTCAGTTACATGACATGGTCCATCTGCAAATTAATTCATTTATGTTACCCCAGCTGCATTTCTGTTCACCCTTGGTTTCTGTTGCTCCCTACCAGCTTCTCATTCCTTCAGTTAATTCACATTTCCTCTGCTAGAAAACTCTGCAGCTTGCTGTTGTCAGTCCTCCTCCCCTAATATCCTCCTGATAACATTAAGAGCTCTGTTTCTCATGGTGGCTCTCTGCCCCTCAGTACCATATATCAGGGCAGGTTGCTGCTGCACTGTTTGGGAGGGCAGGGGCTGTTCTGGGGTTCCCCTGCAGCAGCAATGGCTTTTTGAGGAGTCAAAGCCATTGATCTCTATTTACAGTTCATGTATTTGCACAGTTAAGTGGGCCAAGAGCTCCCATCTTGGCATCAAGCTGCAAAGCTTCTTACACCTGAAGTCTTTCCTCCCTCTTAACAAAGTTAAGGCATAATTAATAATGTGATTAATCATGCAATCTATTTTATAAAGAAGGGGTAAGGAAACAAATGTTTTCTACTAATGCAATATATAAAAATGTAAGGAGGGGAAATTATGACAAAACCTCTCGTTGTGCTGTCTCAGCTGTGCGGAGGCTCAGCAATAGCTGCTTGTGCTGATGCCTCTCGCCTTCCTGAGAGTGATTGTGTCAGGACTTGTGAGAACCAAGCATGAAGCAAATCAGTGGCCTCAAATTGATCATCACTACTGAAAAGAGAATGCTGTAATTGCTTGTGATCAAGGATGAAGCCTCATTAGAGTCAAGGTTGTGCTGTTACACTGATAGCAGTCACCTGCAGTGCCCAGGGGTCAATGTATTACCCATGGTAGGGGCAGCACCAGTGCCTTTGCTTAAGAACCACAGCTTTCCCCCAATATGGTATGTGAGCATCTGCGACACCGTGAGCTTCCCCAGGTATTTCTGAAGTGAAAATAAGCTTTATTTCTGTTTCTCTCTCTAATTTCTTTTCTGGGGTACTTACAGTGATTAACCTGTTCAAAGTAACCCTCAGTTACCCATTTAATGAGGAAATACTGTTAAGATAGCAGTGCCCAGGGGTCAATATATTACTCGTGGTAGGGGCAGCACCAGTGCCTTTGCTTCTCTTCACTGAGCAGAAATAAGAACCACAGCTTTCCTCCAATATGGTATGTGAGCATCTGCGACACCGTGAGCTTCCCCAGGTATTTCTGAAGTGAAAATAAGCTTTATTTCTGTTTCTCTCTCTAATTTCTTTTCTGGGGTACTTACAGTGATTAACCTGTTCAAAGTAACCCTCAGTTACCCATTTAATGAGGAAATACTGTTAATCTTTGTTTTCAGGTCTGTGTGTTTCTCAGTTTAATTAGCTCTTCACGTAGCATAAATTTCCAAAGGAAAAACATTTTAGGCTCTGATGGCTGGAGCTGCTGGTGACATCTGGAAATCATTGACATCCTGGCTGTTCCTCGTGCTGTGATGCCGATGCTGCTGCGCAGGCTGTGCACCTAAAGGAGTTGGTGTGGAAAGAGCCTCTTCATTCCCTGGCTTCATCCCCTGGTTGGTGATGGTTACGGTGCTGTGGTGTGAAGGAGCCAGGACAGCGGGAAAATGCCGGAGGTGTTGTGGAAAGGAAGATGTTGGTGGCATTTCTGTGTGTTGGGATCAGTAGGAATGCATGGTTGAAGGGAAATGCATGGTATGGCTGCTGCTGAGCAGGGGTCGAGGGGCTGCTGCCCCATCCCACCCAGGGATGTTGGTGGGCACTCCTGGTTGTGGCTAGAAATGGCTTTGGAGACTTCCCAGCTCCCATAAGCTGTAGGGTACATAATACTGTAAGGGTGCCAGAGCATGGCCCAGGCTGCCCAGAGAGGTTGTGGAGTCTCCTTCTCTGCAGACATTCAAAACCCGCCTGGACGCCTTCCTGTGTGACCTGGTCTGGTGATCCTGCTCTGGCAGGGGTTGGACTGGGGGAGCTTTCGAGCTCCCTTCCAACTCCTGACATTCTGTGATTCTCTGTGATAAGTGATTGCTTCAGTCAGAAACTAAATAGTGAAATAGCCTCTCGGCAAGGTGTGGGCTTTTGTTTCTTTGGTTGTTTTTGTTTGTTTGTTTGCTTTGAATTTTTTTCCTGGAGATCTAATGGATTTATTGGACAAAATGAAGCCAGGTGAGGTGGGAGCGTAGCTCCACTCCTGGCTGCTGCTGTGGGTTTTCTGCCCAGTGAGGTGGCACCAGGCTCAGGGGGGCTGCGGGTTGGGGGGTGCAAGGCAGAGCCCTTCAGGGACCCCCCTCGGCCTTGCAGGGACCGACAGTAACTAATGGTGCTGCAGGTCCTTCTTTGTCACACTCTGCCAAAGTTTGCATTAAGCAGCTCACTAACACAGTGTCAAATACAAAGTTTAATACAGTACTTCAACAACTTTAATTTGGAGAATTAAATTGGGATGATTTATTTAAAAAAAAAAAAATCTTAACTCACACCTGAACTCTAATGTCTCCTTAAAATTTAAAATTATGTTTTCAGCTTTGGCAGTTATCTAAAATGCTGATGTGTCAATCCCCAAAGAGAGAATACTTGTCTCGAGTGTCACCACTTGAAATTTTGGGAAGCCACACAGATGTTCATCTCCTCATTATGGAAATAATGTATTTGGTTAATGTGTTGGTATGAAGAGAGGGGAATACAAATTATCTTGCAACTTGAGAGCCATTAAAAAGTTTCCTTATATTTAGACTGCCTTATTCATCTCTGCTAAGGCATCTCTGGCGAGAGAGGTCCCCTGAGCCCGCCCGCTCTGGAAGTGTGGCCGAGGTCCTGCTGGTTTGGCTTAACCCAGCTCAGCACCACACAGTTCACTCACTCTGACCCAGTGGGATTGGGGAGAGAACTGGGAGAGTAAAAGTGAAGAACTCATCAGTTGAGATAAAGACTGTTTAATACTTAAAATAAATCAAGCCAGAATAGGAACAATACTAATGAAATGCAGCAAGAATAGGAACAATGATAATAAAGCAATCACAGTTACCCTCAGCTCACAAACAGCAGCCACTGCCCTTATGGCAATGACAGTTCCCCAGAGGAGGGGTGAGCTTCAGGGACAGATGGGCACCACCACAAGGGAAAGGGAAAAGAGAAGGGATCAAAAGCAAGAAGGGTTGTCCCCTGCAAACTCCCCAGTTTATAGTGAGTGGACTTTGATGGGGCAGAATACAGCATTACTGGTCTGACTGGATCAGACCTGGATCACCTCTCCTGGGTCACCTGTCCCAGAGAGTCCCGGGGTTTTGCTTCCCCCCATCCTCTTGTGCAGAGAGAAGGAAAAAACAACCAAACCCAAACAAACAAATGAAACTGAACACTTGTTTAGGTAGAGACTGAAAAACAAACCTTGAAAAAATATAAACATCGGCTGGCGAGAACAAAACCAAAAAAATCTTAGCAGCTACTGTAAGGAAAACAACTCTGTCCTAGCAAAATCCATCTGCCCTGGCTGGAGCTGGGTGCTGGGGTGTGCGAGGTTTGGTCTCACCACAGCACCCATGAAGGTAACATTGGGCATTTGTCTTCTCCAAGGATCCGTGTGCTGCTCCTTGGGGATGAGGCCTGGGTTTCTCTGAGAGCCACAATTGCTTCTTGGGTGCATGTGGGAAATGTGGGATAATGAGGAGAGGATCTGATGCAGGAACTAAAAATAAAAACAGAGGCAATGAGGAATGGGTGCCCAGAGGATGTTCTGCTCCTGTAATATTGAAATAAAGTTGGAGAGGTTTCTTTTGCTGTCCCTAAAAGATGCTGTGATTCTCATGACAAGTACGTGGGTGATGTGGGGGCCTCCATGGCTTCAAGGGCATTAATGCCAGCCCGAGTGATTGTACCACATCACCCAGCTTCCAGAATCACTCCTGTTATCGTTATCTGTGTGTGTAGGAGTCTGAGCACTTGCTCTGGATAGGGCCTCTGCTTTGAGGTGGTTGATGTGCATGGCTGGAGGAGAGGCTGGGATTTTGGGTTGGCGACATCAGCTGAGCTGCAGTTTGGGGGGGTTGCATCACCCTGCCCCATGTCCTAGCATGCTCTGGCTGGATGGAGATATTAAAGCTGCCTTGTAGCCAAGAAGTCAGTTGCCAAAAATCAAGGAAGTAATTTTTTAACACCAAAAGAAAATTAAAAAAAAGGGGAGGAAGAATGCAATGGAGTTTTCATGTAATATTTTCTTACAGATGTTACCTTAAGGGGAACTTGAAAATAAACTTGGCCGTATATATAGCAGTTTAAACCGAGCCGTGGCTGTGCTGTGCACAGCCCATTGTAGTGGCTCCCTGTGCCGTGCATGTGTGGCCTCTGCTGTGCCACCCATGGGTGTTATTGAAACGGTGGCTCTGCAGAACAGGGGCTTTGAGCAGCACTTTGGAGGAGCGTTGTTCCTTTCATCTCTCCAGTGTTACCATGTGAACAGGAGGAAATGCAGCCGTGCACAATGCCTGGGTTGGGGGGGCTGTGTCTGTGCATGTATGGGTCTGTGAGGGTGCACGTGAAATTTTGGGATACACGAATGTATTTACACGCGCTGTGACTGTTCCTGTTGACATGGCAACACTTCAGCCAGGCATAGGACAATATATACAGAAAAAAAAACACAGGAAAATTAACTCTGTGTGTTTAAGGCATCGAATGCAGGACAAGGAAATAGTGATTGAAACGCGGTGAATTCTGCGGCTGGGGATGCCCCTGTGCTCCGTCCAAAAGCAGGTACGTCCCAGCCTCGTCAGGGCTATAAGGATGCAACCAAGCATTCGTTTGGGTTTTGTGAATCGGTTTTAAGCGCCCGTGCCAGGGCGTGCGTGGTCCCCATGGGGCTGGTGGTGATGCCCTGTGTGACAGGGTGACGGTGAACGACCTCGCGTATGGCATCGCTGTTGGTCCTCACTGTGGCTCCTCTGCCCAACTGGAGCGGGTGTGTGGTGGCAGTGCAGGGGATGACATAACCCTAAATTCTGACCTGTTGAACATACTGAAGCGTTGCTCTGGTTGCTGCATCACACCGTGGAGGGATTTCTGCATTTTTACCCACACTTTAAATTATGCAAGCAGATGAGCTTAAAAGCTTTTAAGGGTAACACAACACGTGTTTTGTCTGCTGCTGCTGCCTAAAGGAAGCAAACCACTCGTGTTCTGCATTTAGACCTTCTGTACCTCGCTGGTTTTGCTGCTCTGCATTATTGAAGTGCCACAGCCCGTCTGCAGATCTGAGTCTCCCATTCAAAGAGGGGTGAAGGAAGGACTTGAAAAAGCAGACACCAGTGCATGAGGAGGGATTCAGTTAATTGTAAATGGAAAAACTGAAATAACAGCTCAGAATTGGAGGGTAAGCGTTATTAATTAGGAGTGATCTACATCCTGACCTGCCATTGCTTTGCTCCATGGCCCTGGATGATGCTGTTAACTCTGCTTGAGTTTGGTGCTGCCAGGTGGGGTTAATGCTGGAGCTGCTCTGGTTTTCAGTACAACAGAAAGCAACAGATCATTTCAAGAAGACTGGAGAAGTAAGCTAGTAACTGCATGGCCTTAAGATAAGTTGGGTTTAAAAAAAAGAAGACGACAAAAAAAAGTAAGTCTTTTTGCTCATCTTCAGATATGAGGGAGAAAAAAAAAGTACTTCATGGATCAGGTCCTGGCCAAACAAACAGCCCATTTCCAACAACTGGGCAGCAGGAAAGGCTGAGTTACTGAGACGCTCTGCTTCTGGATGTATTTTTAAGTCTGTTCGGTTTGGCCCGATTCTGGTGATAATCCTTGCAGCAGACACTGATCCTCACTCACAGGAATAGGCTGATGTGAGCGACCTTCCTCCCTTGGCTGGGACACTGCATGTTGTGATCCATGAAGAATGGTCCATCTCAGCAGCAGGAGAGGTTTGAATGTGGAGTGCATCAAGCACCCGGGTGACTTACGCTGGTGTCAGCCTCGGGAGTCCCTCTGTGCCTGGAAATGCAAAAATCTGACGCGTTGTGAAGTCTGCAGTTGTTTGGGAGCAGAGGAACCCAAACCTCCTTCATCAAAAGAGACAACATCCAAACCCCCTGGACGTGTTCCTGATGATCTCCTGCAGTGACCCTGCTCTGACAGGGGTTGGTCTGGGTGATCACAGAATCCCAGACCGTTAGGGATTGGAAGGGACCTCCAAAGCTCATCCAGTCCAATCCCCCTGCCGGAGCAGGAACACCCAGATGAGGTTACACAGGAAGGCGTCCAGGCGGGTTTTGAATGTCTGCAGAGAAGGAGACTCCACAACCTCTCTGGGCAGCCTGGGCCAGGGCTCTGTCACCCTCACTGAGAAGAAGTTTCTTCTCCAATTGAAGTGGAACCTCCTGTGTTCCAGTTTGTGTCCGTTACCCCTTGTCCTATCATTGTTTGTCACCGAGAAGAGCCTGGCTCCATCCTCGTGACACTCACCCTTGAAATATTTATAAACATGAATGAGGTCTCCCCTCAGTCTCCTGATCTCCAGAGGTCCCTCCCAACCCCGACTGTGCCGTGATTCGGTGATGTCCTGCCCTGTCACAACCCCCTTGCTGCTCAGAGGCAGAGGTTTGGGTGTTTTGCTGTTGGTCAAGGAAGCAGTGGGTCCCTCCAGGTTAGGTGAGGCCAGGCAGGAGGCCACAGCAGACGGAGAGCCCAGGGATGGGGCCAGGCTCCTCGGTGTGTGCCCAGCGCCTGCTGCAACAGGGAAACCTCAGCTGAGAACCGCAGTAAAAAAAATGACAAATAGGAGAAATGGATTGAGGATTTTCTACTAACTGCTTGTATTGATATAAATGGTATAACTTAGTGTGAAAGTAAGAAGTGCTTGAGGGCAGTAAAATGTAAAATAATGATTAGTAATATACTTCTATATTAACCTTTCTATTGCAGTGCTGGCTAGACACTGCCTAGGTCACGATCTCCTTGCTGTGCCAGCTGTATAATTTTATACAAGTGATAACGATGATACTTAGCCAATATATATCTATTTCTGCAATAGATGCTTTATAGCTTAAAATTCCGGGTTTGTCCTGAGTATGGCAAGCTGAGTTTCCTTTGTGCGTGCTTTTTGTCATGTATATAAAAAAGTCAAATGTGACATCAGCCAAAAATACCCTTTTTCTCTGTTCTTAGCGGCAGCTCTTAAAAAAGAAAACAACTGCAAAGCCTTTTTATGGCATGGAGAAAGTTAATAAAATCAGTGAGTGTTATGGCCTCTTTATTGAGGAAGAAGGTCAAGAAAATATCTGTATTCGATCTTAACGGTTCCATAATTCTGCGCAGTGTGTGGCTTGGGCAACATAACAAAACCCAGAAAGAGACTAGCAGTCTTAAAATTGATCTTATCATTCCACATCAGGTGCTTTTATCCCAGATTTAATATCAGTAGATTAAACTGTTTTGGCTTGAGTGCCAGGAAAATCAGGAAATTATCTGAGTAGCTGCTTTGAACTCACTTGGCATCGGTAACCATAGTAAGTGATGAGTTACTAGCTGAGCAAATAAAATCTGTGTAGCTGGTACTCACTAGTGGGAACATACTTTGGACTAAATAGAGAAGAGTACAAATGTTACAAACCAATCAAATCACTGTTGGTATGAAATTGGGTCAATATGTTGTATTTGCTCACAAGCCACGTGGGCCGAGAGTGAAAACACTTCAGGCATGTGAGAAATGCAGTAGGTCAACAACGTCGTGTTTCAATTAGGCTTAATTATTTTCCTTATTAAATAACCCCGGAGCCCTCGAAGGGACTGCTGACACATGGAATTAGACGCCTTGCAGTGCATGTGAGTGATTTGGTAAACAAGAAGTGGCAGAAATCTCTCTTAAAAACAAATACCAGGTTTGTTCACACCGGTAGCATGTTGTGGTTGTGGATCTTCCCCAGCCACCTGCAGTTATGGTGCCCCCCAGGGTGCTGGGGTCTCCACTGGGCTGATGCTGATTCCACTGGTGTCATTGCATCCCCTATTTGCATCTCTTTTCCTAGGGGATCGCTCGTTTTTGGTACTGCCCCATGCATCTTGCTCACCCCATCTTTTCCTCGTTGGTGTGTGCCTGATGCCTGCCCTGTGAGGAATGGCTCCTCTGCAGGTCTGCCCTTTTTCCCCGCTCTGTGATGCAGCTGACCATGGCAAAGCGCAGCGTCGGTCCTGGAGCCTGGTTTATCCTCACTGCACGTATCATCCCTTCAGCCTGCTCTGCCGGGGAGCCGAGTGCTGTGCTTCCAGGCAGAAAAAGGGCAGCACCAAATGGAAGGAGAGATGCAAGATTAAAGCTAGAAATTAATCATCTGGGGGCTTTTTGGGGGTGTAAAAAGCAGCCATGAGCCAACAAGCTTCATTTTCTGGTTGAGGCTCGAGCCACTCTCCTAAGGAGTCACATCCAGCAAAGCAGGGAAGTAGGCTTTTTAGGGGTGTAAAAAGCAGCCATGAGCCAGCAAGCTTCATTTTCTGGTTGAGGCTCGAACCAATCTTCTAAGGAGTCACATCCAGCAAAGCAGGGAAGTGACCCAAAGTGCCCTGGTTTGGTGTCTGCACACCCCATCACCTGGACATCACCACAGCACTTGGCAGCCGGTCCCTCTCCCCTACTCCCCCCCATCCTTTTTTTCTTTTAAAGTCTATTTCCTCACTATGTAGTTAATTTATATATTAATCCTGGGGTGAAAAAAAATAAATGAACCCGTTAGGTAGTATCGCCTTCTCTATGGGTAAGAATAATGATTTAATCAAATCACAGTGATTAAAAGTAATAAGGAATTCGTTTTAATTTGTACAATCTCATAAAATAACTATGTGTATCTCTTGGAGGTATTTGCTGAAGACAGTCATTTTCTTAAGTATGATGTATGGGGAACATTGGGAAATCACTAAATCTTGTCGCACAAGTGTAGTACTTGGCCGTGTGCAAGGGTAAGAAGTGATTACTCCTGCTTTTACGTTTAAGTGCCCAGCTTTTGTGGTTGGGTCATCTCATTCCCCAGTCCCCAGAACCCTGATGTTTAGCACTACGCATGTAAGTTGTCTTAATGTCTTCAGTCCAAAATGATTAAGCTTAAAGCACAGGCTTAAGTCTGTCGCTGTTATAAAGAATATATATATGTTATGTTTGCCTGTATTTCAACTTAATTGGTCATAATAGTTAAAAAAAAAAGAAAAATCTAAGGTGAGATGCATTAGGCTGTTTGCAGGACAGCTTTGGGGGATGTGGGAAGCGTAGAAATAGACCTAGCTGGTAGTAATGTCTGTTGTTTTAGTATTTTTGAGACAACTACATGCATTTGGCTGTGTAACTCTGTCCCTCAGTCAGCCACTTGCGTGCTTGTCTTGATCAATAGGAAATAATGATTAAAGATATCCACCCTTTAATAGGGATCTATGTCCCTTCTTGAGAACGCAGAGGGATCATTAAAAGAATCAATGGGAATGTTATTATTTGTTATTATAGCTGTAAAGGTTTAGAGTAATTCTGATGGAATTCTATTACGGTTTTATCAAGACTTATTGATTTTTATCTTATTAAGTTATAGAGTGCTTTTCCCAGAGGTCAGTTACTTTGGCACATTGGGGAGCTATACCATTTCTCTTTGAGCTCTATATGTATTGCAGATCTTATGGCTGAATATCCCCTTTGAAATGCTCTTTTAATTATGAGTAAAACTAATACACACGGGTTTATGGGAAGATAGGTTTAGCTTGTATGTACCTAAAAATCTAAGGGTATTTTCTAAATTTTCTTCTGACCCATCCACAGGAATATTTTGCTTAAGAAAATTTAGCTCCCATTCAAAAATCATGCTGTCCTTTCTAGAGACCGTGCACAGAAACATTCATAAGTCGCTAATTTGTCATTAATTAAGTAGAAAAGCAGTGGCAGGAGAGTTGTATTAAATGATTTCCCTAAATCTTGGGGAACCCAGGTGAAGCTGTATATCCAGTTATATCCCAGGTTATTTTCTAGTGAGGGTGCAGGTAAGCTTTGGATTTGCTTTCAGCCTGTTTCTGGAGGACCCCACCACTTACTTTTCTGGTTTGATTTTTGTTGGTGTACGCTGTGCCTTAAGAGCAGTGAGCTTTTGATGCGAGTCATGAGCAGGAGACTCAGCATAGGAAAATACACATTACAGTTGGGTCAATAGGACATGAAGCTAAAACAAGGAGACAGACTGACCCCGCTCCTAATCTGCTTGCTTATTTGCAAACATCTGTTTACACACCGTCTGTTTTTACCCCGCCGTGGATGTTTTGCGTTGCTAATTCAGCGATGCCACGTGGTTTTCCTCAACTCAATGAGTTGTGGGTGCCAGATGAAGCCCGTTCACACACCTGTGTCAGAGAGAGAAATTGTTGGTGATGGTGCAAGGGACTTTTTTCTCTCTTTCAATGGGATTTGTATTTACTGTCATTTCTAACTGTGAAGTCAAAAGGAGCCATGTGATCATGCAATATAAAGAGATTAGTTAGTATCTGTAAGAGCTTGCTGCTTCTGTGCTTTCATCCTCTTCTGCAATGCTGGTGCAAGCTGTAAAGCCAAGTAAAGGGACAAAATAGATACTGTGTGATTTGAATCTTCAGTGGATTTGCACTCCTAGGATGGCAGATAATTTACCTCCCAGCCTCTCGGTGTGCAAGCGGTGTTGTCGGGTCCTCTCTGTTGTTGATCTGCTTTGCCCAGGCTTCAGACTCCCATAGTTTGGATACCTCAACAACCTTCTTGGGAAAAGGAAAAGCTCTTTTGTTACCTGGACATGAACTGGGGTTACAATTCTGGAAAACACAGAATCTAAACTGTCTGCATAAGCAAAAGCTTTGGAGTTCTCCTTGCAGGCTGAAGGCTGATAACTGGAAAGGCTTCAAGTATCTTCACTGCCCTTCAACTCAGCTGTTAACAATTGTCATTTTTTTCCTCATTATTATTTTAATGCTGCAGTTGTGTGTTACTTTTACTCTTGCAGTGCTGGGTGGCTTCAGGAACAAAGTGATCTCACTGGGCTAATGAAGGAAACCTCGCTGCTGGCTTTGGGGTTTTTGTTGTGGGGTTCTTTTCTCCCCCACTCCAGGATGTCTAACCCAAGCATCTGGTAAATTGCAGCGATTCAGTTACCTCGTGCAAGTTGTGCTCTCTGAGTTTATCTGTACCTTTGCAAAAGTAAATTAAGATAAAAATACATGCTACAGAACCAGTGGGGTACACTGCTGATGGCCAGTTCAGATGAAACTGCCTTCTCTCTACTAAATTAGTTGTGCTGAGATCAGCTGCGCCATATCCTTTATTTTCATTCCTTATCAGGATATATCTAATCCATGCTTTTTGCTTATGACTCCTTTTTTTTTTGTATATTGATCTGTGTTTTACATATATCTTACCTAGCTTTATACCTCACAGATAGTAGCAGAGTAATTGACTTGCAAAGTGCAGCTGATGAGATAAAGCGTGTGACAGATTTCCTGTCCCTCCGCGGCCATCTCGTGTGGCTAGCGATGTGAACGTGTGCTGGCTACTGCAGGAGGCAGAAACACAATAGTTGTTGTAGACTTCATCTTTCTGCCTGTCTCCTCCCCAGGGTTCGATGCCTATTTCACCTCCCGCACGCTGGAGAACAACCGGAGGAACGTGTGGTTTGCAGAGTACTGGGAGGAGAACTTCAACTGCAAGTTGACCATCAGTGGCTCCAAAAAGGAGGACACGGACCGTAAATGCACAGGTAACAGCATCCACTGCGCCCTCCTCCTGCTGCTGGACCTGGACTGCCTTGGATGGGCTGCATCCCTGGTGTGGGGAGACTCAGCTGGAGACAGATCCATGGGGACAATTCAGCAGCATGGGTTTGATGATCTTGCACTCAGTGAAGGAGCTGGATGGAAGGCACTTGTCTATAGAAGTATGCCTAAAACCCAGAAATGAAGGGAGTCTGCCCTCAAACTCTTTGGTGAACATCCGTAGTGTGGGGTCAGGGTATTTGCTCAGGGCTTAAGTTGCAGTGGATGAGCTTTGGCCAGGAGATATCTCCTGGGATAGCCACAGTGAAGCCAACGATGTCTGACTTCTGCCTTGCCGTTCCTTCCCTTTGCCTCTCCTTCCCTCTCCTTTTAATTTCTCACAGCAGCAGTTGAAATGTGTTATGTTGAATAATTGCTTTGAATTTTGATCAAAGGGAATTAGTTCCTAGGAGGTTATGTTTTACTTTGATTGAACAGGGATGAAAACTTTCCGTATTTCACGTCATGTGCTTTTGGTTTCAATTCAGGGATGGGAGTAGGAGTGTTGAGCATAGAAACAGTGCAGTTACCTCTGGGAACACACGGCTGTTAAATTTGGCATTCGGAATCTCCCCCGAAGGCTGGAATTTGACTAAAAATTGCTGAAAGATCTTTAGGATCGTTTCTAAAAGCATCTTATCACCCTTATTGTCTGTGCCATCATTTTATTGCAATTACTCACAGCCCGTGCTTTCTGAAGTGCACATAATAACGGTGTTCTGCCTTCCCTCGGCATGGATTGAGCAGAAACATTTGTTTTTGATGGGTAACTTACCCTATCGAACTGAAACACCACATTATAGCTCAATATCGCACCAAATGACATGGCCTGACATCTTCCTTCCCTCTTCTACACATTGAGGTAAATTGTGCATCAGAAAAAGCATTAGCTTTGAGTTATATTGCCAGAGTGAGAGCCATAACGTCCCACCGATGTAATAATATTATGAATGATCATCATCATCGTTTTAAAATTTGATTGGTAATTTGTAATGCGGCGAAGGACGAGGCCACAGGCCATGGGTTTCTGCTGGTAATGGTGCTCCTGAGCACCGGCGCAAGGTGTGGGAGGCTCGGGCTCCAAATTGAGACGTTTGCGCATCACAGGGAGCTGCTCGGTGCTCGTGGCCACGGGCTGCCAGCGAGGAGAGACGCCGCTCCGAGAAACACCCTGCGGGCAGCGGAGCGGCTCATAGCACGGCTTGCCGAAATATCGCTGTGTGCAGAGCTGCTGCCTTAATGCCATTTATTTAAGCATGGAAAATGTATGGGGAATCTAATGCGATCACTGGAACAGCGTGATAGGAACAAGCGTGGGCTTTACAGTTCACTGTTTTCCCTCTTGCTGTTTAGAATATTTATATGTATACTTTTATAATTTCAGACTATTGGAAATGTTCGCTTCAGTCGTAACAGGCCACATCGTGTTTATGCAGGAATATTTTTGGAAGAAAGTAGTTTATAGGATCATGGTTTATGGTAAAAATGTCCTTTTATAGGAGAGGATTGGCAGAAGAAAACGGCTGTCTTTGCAGAAGAGGGCAGTGCTGCGGTGATGTGTGGTGACACGCGTTACGTGCAGAGATGGGCTCCGGGCTCTGACCATGAGCACACCTGCGGTTATTGCTCTGTGCAAATCCATGTTGTGCCCATATCGGCAGTGCCGTGAGATTGAGGGAGATGGAATGAACAAATTATTTAAAAAAAAAATTTAAAAAGTTCTTTATTTATTATTATTTAATTTATTATTATGAAGTTCATCAGCTTCAAAGTGATGACTGAAATTAAATATGCAGTGCTAAACATTTAATGGTATTGCACAGCACTGCCTCTGGGCAGGCACGTGTGCACGTGAACAGCAAACGGCAGCATGGGCACCCATGGGTGCTCCCAGTTCCCACGGTCACATCTCCAGCTGCAGGTGTGGACATTCCCTGCTCCATCAGGGAGCAAACAGAAATGCAAGTATTCGGAATATGCAGAGGCATCCACGTTTTTAATGCTTCTTTGGCGGGTAACACTGCCTGGAAAAGAAATTGCAACACTCAACTGTTTTCACTTATTAAACATAGCTTTTAATTCCAATAGCTTTACTCTCACGGAGAATTAATGAAGTGATACAAGAGTGATGTCACCTTGGATGCCGTTTATCAGAATGTAGATTACTGAGAGAGCTTTTCTAATTATCTGGCAGTCTAATCAGTCTGAAGGTACAGCCCAGCTGATGGCTCAAGTAGTGACTTGCTTGCAAGGAAGTGCTGGGAGGAAGCTCCCTGCGAGATGAAGTGACAGAAATTCAGCAAAATCACAGAATATGAGGAGTTGGAAGGGCCCTGGAAAGCTCCCCCAGTGCAACCCCTGCCAGAGCAGGATCACCAGAGCAGTCACACAGGAACATGGCCAGGGTTTTGGGTGTCTGCAGACAAGGAGACTCCACAACCTCTCTGGGCAGCCTGGGCCATGCTCCATAACCCTCACACTGACAAACTTTGTCCTCATCTTCAGCCTGAGCCTCCTATGCTCCAGCATGGGACCATTGCCCCTTGTCCTGGCATTGGACATCCCAGAGCAGAGCCTGGCTCCTTCCTCCTGACACTGCCCTTTCCACATTGATCCCCATGAATGAGGGCACCCCTCAGTCTCCTCTGCTCCAAGCTCAAGAGCCCCAGCTCCCTCAGCCGCTCCTCATAAGGGATGGTGTTGTAAAAGAGGGGCTATTGTGAGTAGAATTTGGAACAGGAGAAAATGCCTCAAAAGGACCCAGATTCCCCTTCCCACGTAGGGCGATGATGCTGTGAGGGAGTTCCCTATCACCAGGTTTTGCTGGGCAAAGATTTGGTGCCTGAGAGGCCAAATCCATTTCAAAACATAAGGAGCATCGGTCAGGAAAGGCTTGTCTGAGGACTAAGTTTCTCTCATCTGAGAACATTACAAGATAGGATTAAAAGTCAGTGAAGGACAGAGGTGTGCTGGGTAAAAATAATAATAATAGAGGCAGTAACTGAGAAGAGAAGGTTAAAGAGGCAAAGGAGTAGTTGTCTTCTGTTTGTATTTTACAGTAGCATTATGCTGTGTGCCGTATGTCTGTCACAATGTCCTGTAACTGCTTTTGGTTGTTTTTAATAAGAGGATTTACCCTTTGAAAGGGAAGGAGCAGTGCAGAGTGCTGAAAACGATGGTGTTTGGGAGTTCAGAGAAATATCTGATGTATCCAAAACGCTGGAAGGCCAAGTCTGGATTCCCAGGATTTGCCCAAATGAGGCACTGCGCTGTTTCCTGGCCATGGAAAAGGAGGGGTGGGGGAAGACAGTCTGGGTAATTTTGACAAACCACTTAATTATCTCTGGTTTGGTTTGAAATGATTCCAGTTTGGTATCTGGGGGGGAGTTTTTTTGAGGTTAAGGAAGCTAATAGCAATGTCTTGTCTCTCTTTCACCCGCAGTCAAGATGGCTTGTGCTATGGAGCCTTATGTTAGGGAAA
>NW_010172593.1:74380-119911 GCF_000695765.1 Mesitornis unicolor
AATGAGAAACAGAAGATGTAGCAAATAGCAGAGCATGAGGATATCAGAATATTATTTATAATTTGACTACCAAAAGTGATCTGGTGCATTAATAGATTAGCAAAGTGCAATTTGCTATGGAAAGAAGAATAGTTTTCCAAATGCTATCAAAATTCCTCATCTCAGGAAAACGTAGATTGCCTGAGATGTTTCAAGCGACTCGATGGCAGAGGGCCAATATCTAAAGCACGTTTTAAAACAAGTGCCAGGAGTGCATTGGTGTGCGTGATTCACTTTTTATGAGAGCGGCTTTATGGGATTCATTAGGATGAATATCTGTTGGACTGGAGGGTGTCAGAAGACCTCAGCTGTTCGCAGTGCCATATAAATCATGTCAGGAAGAGGGGCTAAATGTAGATGGATCCCCACTGCTGGTGTTGAGGGCTGTGTATGCAGAAGATGCACCATCTCCAGCACCGCTGAAGGGTTCATACAGACGATGCAAGGGCAAAGCCAAAGCTCCATCATAAACTTGCCCAGGGTCTGCAGGGCTGCACCGTCGGCTGCTCCCAGCTCTTCTTAGCACCCTCTTCATGGTAAGGCTTGTGGTTATCACTGCATCTGGGTACTACAGCGAAGACCAAGAATTCCTCCGAATTTCAGAAAAAGCAGCTTTAGGAGGGTCCCAACCACCCACAACACGTTTCTCTTTTCTCAAGGAGTCTGCAGCTTGAGAACTCTTCTTGTTGCAGGCGTGCTCACCATGAGCATGCCTTGAAACGCCTTCCCAAGGCTGCACAGGGCTGAGCGGTGCACTCAACTCCGTGCAGTGATCAGGCAATTTTCTGTGCATCGAGATGGCTTTTTTCTGCAGCTGTGCTTCAGAAAGCTGGGGGAACCTTCTTATCTCTGTGCATACCACAGAGACAAGCTGGATGACCTGTAAGCTCTGGCTGAGCAGCGAAGACTGTGGGGGTCCGGGCTTTGTTGCTGTCCCTCTTACTATTTTCTTTTACAGAACAAGTTTATTTTAAAAAATCAGCACTAGTTTTCTGTTGTGTTTTGTTTTGTTTCCCAAATCTTGGCCAGTGATATTGGAGCATTGGAAGGGGCTGCCCAGGGCAGTGGTGGAGTTGCCATACCTGGAGGGGTTCAAAAAACGTGTGGATGTGGCACTCTGGGACGTGGTTTATTGGCCATGGTGGGGTTGGGTTGATGGTTGAACTTCATGATCTTAGAGGGCTTTTCCAACCTTAACGATGCTGTGATCTTTCTACCTGACCTTTTGCTAATGCTTACTGATGTAACCTATTCAGAAGTCCTGCCTAGGTAGTAGTCCCAAACTGTAGTCTGGTCCTAGGCAGTGGTTAATCAAGGTGCTGACATACACAGATACTTAGCGTAAGGCTGGTTGTCATGAATCCTGTATACAAATTGTACAGTAATTTGCCTTAGATCAAATACGGGGCTCGGATGCCCTTTCCCAAGTCACACCGCAGCGTTTACCTGCCTGGGACTTGGTGGATTTTTGCTCAGGATTCTGTGATGTGTGATTGATGGCACAGGCACAGGCAAAAAAGCTTTTAGCTCTTGTTACAGAGATTGCTCTGTGCATTTTGTCCTCCAGGCTCCAAGGTATGAAACGTGTGTTAATGCATGTGTGTGAAGGTGCATAATACTTCAGTGCAGAAAAGGAAAGACTAGAATTTATCATCTTTTGCTTGCCCTGCAAGCTACAAAGAAGGTTAAAGGGCAGAGCAGGATGCGTGTGTTAGTGCATGTGTGTGAAGGTGCATAATATTTCAGTGCAGAAAAGGTAAAGACTAGAATTTATCATCTTTTGCTTGCCCTGCAAGCTACAAAGAAGGTTAAAGGGCAGAGCAGGATGGGAAATTTACCTTCTCAATTACATCCTGTCTCTGACACAGGTACAGAGGGCATCCAGGCAGTTGTTTTCTTGCTTTGCCAGTTTGGCCTGCGTCTTCCTCCCTTCCTCCTCAGGACACGTACATGAGGTTTCCTTGCTGATCTGGATTTTTGTAACCTGTTTCCATTGACAACTTCTTCTTTTTCTGTTCTTTCTGATGGTGACTGTCCCTCAAATTGTCCATGATCTTGGTTTTAGGCTCCCTCTCAAATTGCGATGATTTGTGGGGAGGGGGGAATCCAAGACACAAGTTTAGGAGCGAACAAACCATGTTGTGCACTACCTGCCAGGTTGACTGGCTGTGTGCAACTCTTTCTAAACAAAACATGTTCCATATAGTATCAAATTGTCAAAATATGCATTATAGCTTAGTGACCTCCATGCTTTCAAGAAGTTGATCCCGTTTAGCCTCGCAGTACTTCACAATGTGTATACCTGCAATTCCTAAAAGAACCCTGCAGTGGTTGGTTCAACAAGCACTTACACCAACCTGTAAGAGCTTATTCTTAAAGCAAACCAGTGTTACGGCTTTCCAAACTATTATCTTTCAGAAATACATTTCTTAGAATTGCTTATATTTCTAGATTGCCAAGATGATTTGCCAGCAAAGCCCCATGATTCAAGTAATTGTCGTCGTGCTATTTACATCCATATTCCTCTATTTGCAAACTGCATTATTGCCCAAGTGCTCAAATATAAAGACAGCTCCAGTTTAGGCCTTCTAATCTTTAAAAAGTGCTGCCTCCATCGCTGGCTTCACTGGCAGTGGCTGCTGCAGGAAGCTTTCCCCATTTGCACGTTAGCAGTGTGACGCTGTAAAGTGCCTGTGATTTACATCGCTGTCAGCATGCCCGGTGCCCGTTTTTTATGGCTGTAGTACTTCAGCATTGGAATATCAATGAGACCTATTGCATATGTTTTAATAGGAATGTTGAATGCACAGAAAGGGTCTCAGGTAGGAAAACTAGGGCAGTTTTCTAATCTCCGATCTGTTCCCTTAGATACACACACCTGAGAACAGGAACAGTGGCAGTGGGTTGAATCGGCGTAATTGAGGGTAAAAAAAATTGTCTGACAGATGGAAGTGGATGTTGCTTCACAAAACTCATTGCATCAAGGCTGGCTGTAAACTGCTGAATAATAATAATGATTATTATTATTACTGTTGTTATTGTGATGATGATGATGATGATGAGTCCTTAGTATGTAACGTTGCTATTTCTGGTATTGGACTAACACATTTTCAGTAGGACTTTCTGCTACGCTGTGCTCCTTTTGTTTTTTCCTTGAATACTTAGGATCGAAGACCAGTTACAGTACAGGATTATTTTGTTTGTTCTCTCTCCTCGGTGAGGAATAGGTTGTCAGGCGTCATGAGAGCCTGGTTTCCAAAGTTTGGTCAGAGGATGTTAGCTGGTTAGGTGCAGTTCAAGCTCACAACATCTGCTCTCTGGGGTTTCTGGTGGTGTGACTCAAGTCCCTCAGTACAGCTGTATCTCTGCTATACCCTGCTGCAGTAGGGTATGTCAACTTAAGAAATAAAGCATTTCTAGTTGAAAAAGACTTCCGTGCTTGTTATTGGTGTAGAAAATAGGTCTGATTACAAACTTGTTGTCCAATATGAAGTTCTCTCTGGAGAAGATCATGTTTAGGCTCAAGTTTATCCCAGCACAGGAAGATGTTCTTCTGTGGCACTGGAAACTTGAAAGTTCATCTGCTTTCCTCAAGGAAATCCACGGGGATTGGATTGATGGCCCTGAGATAAAGGCTTTTGTCTATAATGAGATGTCCTGACTCGGGATGGGCTGGCTGGATGGCTGTAACTACATAGCTGTGTTACTGGATCTTGCATTTCTTTGTTCAATGACGATACATGGATCACTTTGCAAAGAGGCCCGATTGTCATACTCATACTTGTTTAAATGACACTGTTTACTCTAGCGTAGTGTTAGTTCCTCTCGAGCTCTAATCCTCAGCTACTTTCAAATGAAGAGCTAATTCGGAGAACACGGGGATGGCCCTGAGATAAAGGCCTTTGTCTATAATGAGATGTCCTGACTCGGGGTGGGCTGGCTGGTTGTAACTACATAGCTGTGTTACTGGATCTTGCATTTCTTTGTTCAATGACGATACATGGATCACTTTGCAAAGAGGCCCGATTGTCATACTCATACTTGTTTAAATGACACTGTTTACTCTAGCGTAGTGTTAGTTCCTCTCGAGCTCTAATCCTCAGCTACTTTCAAATGAAGAGCTAATTCGGAGAAGCCTGCAGACTTTGCGCCTCCTGTGTGTACAGCAGTGTCTGTGCCATGAGGGAATATCTGAGGAGTGATAGCCCCGATCTTCTTTTGGAGAGCCCTGGATGTGTGTACTCATTTTTTAAAGACGGATCCATGTGGTTTTTGCTGTTGTGCTGTGTTTTTGGAGAGCCACGAGCACAACCCTTGCAGCTGCACAGGCTGAGCTGTGCCGTGCGTAGCTGGAAGAAGCTTCAGTGCTGTTGTGAAATAGCAAATATGGGCACTTACACAGCTATAGACTCGTAATTGTAGCTATAGCATCATGGATGTCTCTTTGCTCACAGGCATCAGGTTTCTAATGATGCTAAATATGCTGGAGATGGATGAAGAGTAGATATTTTTCTGTCAGCACTTAACCAGCTGCTGGATTCTAACTTGTACGAATAATAGCTGCTTGTGCGATACTGTGAGCATTCTGCGATCTTTAAATTAAATCTCTTGTTAATGATGACTATCACCGGGTTCTCAGCAGTGCCATTATGTAAGTTCCTTTGAAAATGTGTTTAATCCTTCAGAAACTGAACCAATGTCTGAATTCATCTCATGTAAGCACCAATGAAGTGGGGTTTTGATGTCTGCCTGTGTGAATTATCTGCCATAAAAATTGTTCTTGCGACACTCTTTGTACATCAAAACATATCCCCTACGTTATGTGAGCATCGACAATGAGCCCAGAAAAATCAGCTGAAGGAGAGATGTTGAGAAATGCAATGTGAGAGCGATGTTATAAGCTCCTTTTCTATTCAAGGAGGTGTTCAGCATCGCCTTCACGGGAGATGCAAAAAGTGTGACTGGGAGTTCTTACACCTGCATTTCATTTCTGTGTCATCTGAAGGAGAATTGCACAAGACAAGCGCTTTCTCACTACTCTGGGCTGGGGCTTCTTTTCCTCTTTGTTGCAGTGTTTTTCTCTTGTGAGGATTTGCCTGGAGCCAGACCCCTGGCTGCTCAGTCTCTTAGGAATCCTGGTGATGAGCACTCGAGGCTCTAGTAGGAAGTGAGGTTAAATTATTTGTCATCACCTTCAAATAGATCTTTTGGAAGCAGAAAATGCTCGTGTCAATAAATTGCTTTTGTGTTTCATCCTCCCCCTGCCATCGCAAGGTACTCCATCGCAAACGTGTGCTACCAAAGTGCATTCTCTTGAAATCGCTTTGTGTGCCTGTGCCTCGCTTGTCAGCTACTTCATTGCTGAAGAGAATGATGTTACTGCGTGGCTCCCGAAGATCACCAAGTTAAAAAAAAAGAAAAAAAAAGGCAGGTTTTAAAGAACAGGGCCAAGTGAGACGAACGGGAGATTCGCACGTGACGGTGCAAGTGGGGCTTGTGTTTACCTGCGGTGCTTTTTGGGGTGTTCTGGCAGCACGAAGGCTTGCTGCACCCAGCGGCCGAGCTCACGGGCTGGTTCTTCCTCTTGCACCAAGCTCCACTCCCCCCAGACCCTCGCGATGTCCTGACAGGGCCGGGCTGGGGCTTTGAGGCCTCCAGGAGGCACAGGCGGCACCAGCGTCACTGCTCCTGTCTGAGGGGCTGATGACTTCTGTGGGTGTCCTCCTCCTCCAGGACTAATTAATAATTGAGTTTGTTAACCTGTGTTTACAGGGGCTATTTCTGAAGCACGTGGTGAAGCTTTCTGCTTGGCTTCTTCAACTAAACCTAAGAGGGCAAGATATTTGCCACGCGAATGTTGAAGTTTGAATTAAAATTGTGCCCATCGCTTAAGGCTTGCTCCTGTCTGAAAATGGACTTTGGGCCCCACTTGCTGCTCACTGGATTACTGTGATGGTAGTTGATGTAAACCAGAGGGAACACTCTTCGGCCAGGCCCGTTCATTTAGATTTCTTAATTTTATTTTTACTGTTGAGGTCTGAAGACTACTTGACAGATGTCAAATACAGCAGTTGCTCTGCAGGTTAGCTGTATTGGCTAGTTCTGATTGGGGCTAAACTTCTAATTGCAGTAGTCTCTTTAAAAGAGACTTTACCGTACACAAATTCTCGATGCTTAATACGAAACTAAATGGCTGTTTTCAGGAAAGGAAAGCATTCTTGCCACTGGAAATTCTACTAAGGTTTTCAAATCTTTATTATTTTCATCTTTAAAAGGTAACTCAGGCTGTGTTTCTATGAAGGATAGCACACTCCTGTTCTGGTTTTATACATTCATACGTGTTTTCTGGGTCCGTAGTTACATTTGACCCCATACCTGGGCTTTACCGTACACAAATTCTCGATGCTTAATACGAAACTAAATGGCTGTTTTCAGGAAAGGAAAGCATTCTTGCCACTGGAAATTCTACTAAGGTTTTCAAATCTTTATTATTTTCATACTTAGACACTGTTAGCATCGCTCTTGGATTTTTTAGTGGATTTTGGTCAGATTCCTTTCACGGATGTCTTCCCTGCTAAAGGTTTTCTTTCTGCTGTGCGTTTGGCCAGCCATGCTTCTGGGAGTTGATATGCCCCATCAGGATTGTTTGCGTGCAGCACTTCAGTCCCAGATTCTCTTCCCCTGACATACGTTCCTGATGCATCGCTGATTTGGTTACGCAGCTGAGCTGAGACCACTTAAAAGCGTTGTCTTTGCCAGGGCCTGGCAATGTGATGCGGTCTGCAATCGATGAGGGGGGAGGTAATGAAAAGGGCTGTGCCCGGGGCTTCACAGCCTGGGAGCTCTCCTACCCTGATGGATTATTTGCAGGATTTCCATGTTTCCAGAGCAGCTGAGATTTAAATTTGAGGTGCTTTGGTAGAGGGTCTTAAATATAATGTGTAGGTTGAGTGGATCAGACGGCAGTGGTGCGGTCTGGTAATCAGAGGGATCCAAAGGAGGAGGAAAACTGTAGATAATTAAATATGCTCACCTAGGAGAATTGTATCTTTGTTTATCCTTAAGCAAATCACTTTTGTGGACGTACTTAGAAATTCTTTGCTGTTGTAGAATTTCTGTACAAAGGTGGTGATCTCTGTGCTCATTTGTAATTCTGGTCCATTGCTTCTCCACTCAAGGAAGAGAAAAAAAATAAAAGGATTGTTTGGGACTCTGCCGCTTTCTCACGAGCTGAAAAAAACCCTTTGCTCACAGGCTGGCTGCAAAAGGGTTCGTCCTGATGCTGAATTGAGGCAGTGCCCCAAGGGAAGTCAGGTTGGAGGGGCTGGGACTGGCCCTGCTCAGCAGGATCTGGTGCTGGTGATGCTGCTGTTGGCTGGGGCAGGAGGGAGAGATGCAAACACTTCAAATGAGCAGCAACAGGAAAATGGGCTTCTTGCCTCTGTTGAAATCATTAGTTCTCACAGTCATTAACAACTTGATTTCCTTTCCTTATTGCCATCAGCCAGCTAATTTAAATTCACTCATCCCTATTTCTAATTAAGGATGTTAACAAAGGAAATGTTCCCCACTTGTATCCTCCAGCCGATCATTCGCTCCAATTGAAACCAGGACAGTTTCTCACGTATTTGCAAGGGGTGACTCCCAAGGGCTGGTTTCTTGGAGCTGCTGGCGGCACCCAAGCTGTGTGAGGTTAGAGGGAAGTGCAATGCGACAAGCGGGATGGGGTCTTGGCACCCTTGGGAAACGGGAGGTGTCACTGCCACTGCCATGACGCAGCTCAGAGCTCTTCACACAGTAATTGCGTCTCTCGAAGCCCTGGTGAGCTGGGTGAGTGCAGTCACACGTTGTGCAGCTGCACAGATGGGATCGTGCTGGTGTTACCTGGCCATGGTGAAGCAGGAAGTTAGGGGACAGTTTCAGGGAAAAAAAAAAACCACATCAAGCATTCCTGATTGTGAACCTGTTGTGCCGTGCTTCAAGCACTGAAAATACGGCTTGGTTTGCTGCTTAATTGCTGTTATCTGCTCAAACAACAATAAAAGCAAGAAGACCACCTTATCGCCTGGCTTTACAGCCACATTACCAGGTAACGTGTTCATCTCCAGTCTGAGAGGGAAAGAATGGTTAAGGCACGAGCCTGCCACTTCAAATACTGAAAGTCACCTTTTTTGTCCCTGCTGTTGGGTCGTTTTGGGTCTTTGTGGTTTAATTCCTGTGGCCTGGTTTTCCATCTCCAAAAGGCCTCCCGTCTCGGAGTTTTGCGATGCCTTGACGCCTGTGGAATGCACTCTCCAAGGCAGAGGGTTTGTGGTTTCTCACACCAGGCACCGCGATGATCAAGGGCTGACTTTCAAAGCGCTGCTTTCCCCCCATTGCAGTTGGGATGACGTTAAGTGCTTGGATTCCTTGATTTCTTGCCTGCTAAAACAGTTTACAGGCAATGAGTGGATTCTGAAGGACGTTTTGGTCTCTGCAGGTTGGGGGAATGGGGTGTGTAGTTAAAGCAAGCACTGAGCTTCCCAAGGAGCCGTTAATAGCGGGCAAGTTCCTGCAGTTCTCCAGAGCGCCCCTTCGGTGCCACCTCTGAAGTGGCTCTTTCTTCCCTCAATCTGGCTCTGCCTTTCAATTAGAGCCTGGGATTTGCAGCAGAGCTAAACATCAGATTTAGGATAGCAGCTGTGCTTTATTTTAAATGCTTTCTTCTCTCAAAGATGTACTTGGGGAGCGTACAGAGGCTGGTGTTTTCTCTCTGAGGTGGTCCCTGCAGGTTATAGTTTCAGGTTTGTGATTATGGTAGGATTTGTTTCTCTGGATTATGGTGTAATAACTTGCAAGAGGAGGTGCTGATGATCCTGCTATCAAGGAAGAAGGATTGTTTTAGTTTTAATTAGTAAAACCATAATTCAAAATGTTTAATGGTATTGACTAAAACACGCAGTTCTTTAAATGTGCTCTGAGAGGATTAGTTAGTATTTGATATCTAGAAAGGACTGTTCCTTACTGTCCTCCTGTGTGTGTGCGTGCAGGGCAGGAGCGCATTGGCAAGGACTCGCACTACGAGCAGGAGGGGAAGGTGCAGTTCGTCATCGACGCGGTGTACGCCATGGCCCACGCGCTGCACCGCATGAACAAGGACCTCTGTGCTGACTACGCGGGCGTCTGCCCCGAGATGGAGCACGCAGGGGGCAAGAAGCTGCTCAAGTACATCCGCAGCGTCAACTTCAACGGTGAGCCCGCCTTCCTCACCCATGCAGCTTCTCCATCTGATTTCACTTTATGTACGTTTTTATTCAGTGCAGATCAAGACTTTGTATTTTTTTTTATTCTTTGGCTAGAGTTTGTGGCAGAAGACCATGTTTGTTTAGTAACTGAAAACATCATGTTTTGGCCAAGGCAAATAGGCAACCGCTGTCCAAAGACAGAAATCGCTGCTGCTATTTTAGGATGCTTTCCAGAAGACTGATTTCCTATGGGAGAAATAGCTGGGCAAAAGCCGAAGCCTGTCCGACTAAATATGCTTGTCGAAACCCCAGAAGTTTGTTAGCATAACACATCCTTTTTCCTCTTTATTTATTATGTGTCCTGTACTTGGCCAACACTGCTGGATGAAATCCTGGTGCCCTGCACCCAGCTCAGCTGCGTGCAGAGCCAGGATTAGGTGGTTCAGAGTAGTCACTCCAACCTTCATTCCCCTAATAACACTTCAGAGGAGAAAAAACGTCCTGGGAATGTGGATGGGAGAATTTTATCTGTTTTTTAATCATTCTTTTCACCTGTGCTTCCCACTTTTGGCAGTGATGGTTGCAATACCACCACTCTGTTTCACAGAATCACAGAACATTAGGAGTTGGAAGGGACCTGGAAAGCTCATCCAGTCCAACCCCTGCCAGAGCAGGATCACCAGAGCAGGTCACACAGGAACACGGCCAGGCAGGTTTTGAATGTCTGCAGAGAAGGAGACTGCACAACCTCTCTGGGCAGCCTGGGCCATGCTCTGGCACCCTCACAGCAAAAAAGTTTTTCTTTTTCCCTCTCATAAGGGAGATGCTCCACTCCCTCCATCATCTTTGTGGCTCTGCTGGACTCTCTCCAGCAGTTCCTGTCCTTCTTGAACTGAGGGCCCAGAACTGAACACAATATTCCAGATGTGGTCTCACCAGGGCAGAGTAGAGGGGAAGGAGAACCTCTCTGCCCTACAACCACCCCTTCTCATCCACCCCAGGATGGCATTGGCCTTCTTGGCTCAAGGGCACATTGCTGGCTCATGGTCATCCTGCTGGCCACCAACACCCCAGGTCCTTTCCAGCCACTCGTCCCCTGTAGCGTCCATGGGGTTATTGTGACCCAAGTGCAGGACCCTTGTTGAAGCTCATCCAATTGGCCTCAGCCCATGGATTCAGCCTGTCCAGGTCCCTCTGCAGAGCCTTCCTACCCTCAGCAGATCAACACTCCCTCCCAACTCGGTGTCATCTGCAAACTTGCTGAGGGAGCACTCAGTCCTCTCATCCACATCATTGATAAAGATGTTAAACTGTTTCATACAGCACAATGGGCTTTTGCGTATTTTTCTCTTCATTGCAGTGTATGAATATCGGCAGATACTCCTTACCTCTATGTGTTTTACTCTGACTTTATTAGTTTCATTAACAAACATTCACCTGCAGTCAGCCCAGAGACACCAAGAGCAGCGCTTACAGCAGGTGACATTACAGCAGCCCTGTGTTATTTCCCCTCCATAAACCTCACTAATGCACTTACCAGGAGGTCTCACAGCTCCTGCCCAAGCTCTGAATAAGATACAGATCAGAGATTTAATCAGAAGCCAGAAGTCAGACCTCCAATTCCATACTTGGAACAGATTTAGGGAAGGAATGAAAAAAAAAAATCTCCTTTTGCGTGGCAAAAGGTTTGTGTGAGCTTGGCGTCTTCGCTGAGCAGCCCGGGGAGGCGTGCCCTGCTGCAATCTGCCAAGAAATATTTTTATTCATAAACTTAACAAAACCCACACATAGCCAATAGGACGCTAGAGATTTAAAGGTAGGAACACAGATGGTATTTCACTGTCAAGCTTGGTCATTTGTGCCAAGGATATTTTTCCTTTCTGTATAAATCGTCTCATAAAGAGCAAGGTGAATATGAGGAGGCTTTAATTTCTTTCCTTGAGGAAAGTGGTGTTAACTACAGCCGGGAGCACATTTGGAGAGAAGTGATCTGAGGAGGTCTGCAGAGTTCTGCTTTGCTCCTGCTGGAAGGTTAATTACGAAGGACGAAGCTCCTGCAGGAGCACAACGCTCGTGTGCCCTATTGCACCTGGGCTGTTCTAGTGCTGGAAAACAGCTCAGACCTGGTCGCCTCCTGACACTTCTAGCGGATGAAGATGGTGAGCGTTCATCTGATCGTCTTAATAGAGCTGAGAAATGATTTATGAGCAACTGCACGTCCAGCTAGTGTTGCCTACTGCCCGGCTCCAAGAATTGGTCTGCACCAATTTTGGTTTCCTTGTTTGTGTTTCCTTGGTCTGGCTTTTCAAAGATGACTTTTTCCCCTCCCTTTGCGATTGATTTTCATGGCCATATGGTGTTTTTCTTTGCTTGCAAACGTGGAACTCATGTCCAGCATGGGGACTGAAGTAGTGCTTTGGCTTTTAGCATGGGCAGGAGGATGGTGACAAATCTGAGATAGCTTTAAGCCTTTTTAATTTCTCTTGGCCATCCGGGTGTAGCATTTTTCATTGGAAAAGAACCAGCTCCTCTTAAGTTTCATTATCGAGGGGCAGAGTTTAGTGTTTTTCTTGCAGTGTTCATAGTGCACAACTGCACATGTCTGCATGCCCTGACTCCGTGTTCAGCTCTGACCCTCCCAGGACTCAATCCTCGGGCTATCGAAGATGCTCTGAAGCTGATTTCTTCTTGGTTTTATATAAAAGTAAATCCTCAGAATTGCTGTGGATTGGTTCAGTCTTCCCAGGAAGAAGGAACAGGACAAACAACCATCGTATAACTCACCAAACGGATGAGGCCAGCCTAACAAAAAGCAAAGGGACGAGGAGATGGTAGAAGCTATGCTTAAAAATCCTGTTTTCTCAGTCTTCTACCTAAATTTGTCAGAAAAAACAGAAAGTAGAGCAGTGGGAGGGCTTTGTCCAAACTCTGTGCCAGGCAGGAAAAAATGTAGCCCATTTTCAAGCATCCTGAGCCCAGGAGCGTGAGATCTTCTTTGCATGTAATAGATCTCCTTGTCACCATGCTGCTGAAATCGTCCTGTCTGTTGCTGCTTTTGGAGTCTTTTCTTCCTTGCAAAGGTAATGTCATTCATGCAGAAAGAGCTCAGGCAAAGCTTTAATGAAGAGAGGCTGGATTTGCACTTGGAGCTCAGTATGAATTTTGATATCGTCACTCTACCTTGAGAACAAAAAGGCCCAAAATAGGGAAAACTTAAAACCTCAAGTGCTCATGCGGTGAGATTCTGTAAAATCTCAAAGTGCAAAGTGGCGGTATTTCTGCCAGTGAAAAAGCTAAAGAATTTGTTCTACGAGCCCTTCAGGTCCTCAAACTGCAGCAAACGTGAACTGAATGATAAGCGCCTTGGCGAGGTGCGCCTGCCAGCACCCTGTCCTTCTCCTGTTAATTCATTTCTCATCTCGCGCTGATGAAGAGTTCGAAATCCTACAGATTCAGTCAGATAGTGGGGTTTTTTTGAATGCTTCCTGCAGGTGAGAGGGTGTCGTGTAGTCCATGTCTGTGAGAAGGCAGCTCATTTGGTGGGAACTGAAGATGAATTAAATTGTCATGGCCTCTGAATGAGCGAGGAGCTGCAGTCTGGAGGGTAATGCTGAGTTTCTGAAGTGCTTGCTGGGGCTGAGCAAAATCCCTTCATATCTTAACAGAAGGAAAATAAATCCTAAATCCTAAAACCCAACAACTAAGCAACTGAATGTTTTAATAATGAGAAGATAAAATAACAAATAGGGTCATTTTTGAAACGCTGTGATGAGGTTTCTGGACATTGCTCTGCCGTTTTCCTAAGTGCACAAAGGAACTTGAATTGCAAGCAGAGATGGAAATGCTGTGGGGATTTAAACCGGATCTGATCTGTCCCTGCAGACAGGTGGTACAAAAGAAGCACCAGAGTGTGTGCCAGAGCCCACACCAAGGTCAGAGAAGCCTTGCATTCACTAAGCAGGTCCTTGGCCACGAGTCCAATTACTCCAACTTCAAAGTCAGGAGACAGGACACTTGACTCATGATCTGAGATTATCAGTTCTTTGTGTTTCCGTAGATATTCATCCTCCCTACAGATCCCAGACTTTTCACAGCTTTTTTCTGTATAATTTTTAATGCATGAATGGCGATGTACCTGGAAATAGCAACAGGTCCTTTTCACTGACTGTCGAGTATCTATATCCGTGCATGAGGTCGATGTCCCAAGGAACTGCGCTTTAGGGGCCTCTGGAGGTGACCCAGCAGCCAATGCTGCGTCGTGCCGCATTGCAGTGGAGTCTGCAGCCCTGCAGCGTCCAAGTGCATCCACTGATCTTAAGGATTATTTTAAATGTCAGTGTTTAGAAGCTGTCTGCATGCTCCGGGTGCCCAGCTGGGGATGGAGGGGCTTGGCTCTATCCCGTGCTTCATGGGGACTGTGGCTCAGCCAGGAGGGTTCTGGGCCATGCTCCTGATGGCCCATGAGGACCAGAGATGTGCTCTGGGCTGCTGCTCCTCAGCCTGCAGAAGACTTTGAGACAGCAGGGCTTATCTCCGCACTGCCGACACTGGCATGGCCGTGACAACATCTGCTCTTTGTCTGCTTCCTGATGTGGAGACACGGATACTTCTTCACGTCCATGCTGGACTTTTGTCAGCATTTGGGGAATCCACGGATGTCTGTGTTGCATTTTGGGAGCTCCTACCCTTTGAATTGTATTCTTTTTTTTGTCAGCTCTTACAAGACCGAGCTTAACTAATAATGTACAGCCCTTTAAGAGTCGTGATTAGCTAAATCCCGTTTGCCACTTGTGCTCACTTTCCAAAGCAGCCGAGGAATTACAGCCATTTCTTCTTACTCACTTTAAGTGTTTTCACTGTAAATGTATTCTGGCTGCATTAATCTGTAATGACAATTAAATATCTGCCTAGTGCTCGTGAGAACCCAGTGAGAGGAGATTGCAGTGGAAGATTTTCTGTATCAGCCTTTGAACTGAATCTGTATCTGATCTCAGAGGATTGGAGGATAGACAGGAAACAATTTACCAGGCCTAGAGTGGAAACTATGCTAATTCACTCCCCCTTCAAATCTTTTTTCACTCACTGGAATTCAATGAAGAGTGGGAATCATGAAGAAAACCATCATCTTAAAGTTCAATGCTACAACAGGAGAGATTTTTCATTGCTTTAGGGAAAAAAGTTACGCAGGAGGAGGAACCTTTGAATATAGATGTGCTGGAGTATTGTCATAATCTTCAATCTTGACACAATATTGCTCTACCCTACTGAAAGCTATTTTAATATATCTTGAAATAAGTGTCACCCTTTAAGTTTTCACGTAGAGATATGAGGAAATGCAACGCTGCTTTGACTTCTCACCTAAGACAAGGCTCACATCCAATGCCATGGTAATTGAAGTGCAGATGTCCTGGTAAGAGCTCTCCTAGGATCAGGAATCGTCCATCCCATGGCTCAGCTGTGGGTGCATCTCCAGGCTGCTTTGCAAGGAAGGGTTGTGGGGGTATCCTTGCCTTGTCACTTGCCCTGCACTTCTTTAGCCATTTAAGTCACCTTAATATATGGCAGATAAAGTTAATTGGGGATGCAGTTCCTGACTGAGATGCTTTTCAGCCTTTGTCAGTGTCATAGACTCTAAATAAGGGAGTACACAAGGAACAGTCTTCCCATAGCTTAGTCTGTTCTTTTCCATCCCAACTGCATGCTGATTATGGGAATAAGAACATATTGTGGAGGAGGAAGCTATTTCTGGATGCTAGTCAAGATTCACTAGACCTGGGCTGACTTCTGACAGCAGTATCTCTCTGAAGCAGATGGAACATTTTCTGGGGAAAAAAAATAATTTAGAGGCTCCATTCACAGGAGTGATTTTCAGTAAAGAACTCCCAGAGGAAAGGGAGATGGGAGGGAGGCTGGAGGGCAGGCAGAAAAGCCTTCTGATATTTCTTGCTCAGCGCGAAGCCGGAGTGAAGTAAGGCTGATCTAGTTTTGCTTGGTTTATTTTAAGTCAGTAGGGTTTGGCAGTGATAGTCTCTGGAAGAGGCCGAGGATGCTGCTGCTGTGTCCCTAAACATCCGTTTGAGATGGCTGGGGTGAAAGATGACCTTTGCCTGAAATGCACTGCCAGTCCGAAAGCTCTGAACCATGACTACGTGAAATAAATACTGAAAACATTTGGCTTTTTGTTGGTTGGTTGGTTGGATTTTTGTCTTGTTTTCTTCCCCCAGGCAGTGCTGGCACTCCAGTGATGTTCAACAAAAACGGCGATGCCCCGGGGCGCTACGACATCTTCCAGTACCACACCACCAACACCAGCACCCCGGGCTACCGCCTGGTCGGCCAGTGGACGGATGACCTCCAGCTCAACGTGAGCCTCTTTTATTCTTTGCTTGCAGTTTTCTGGCAGGTACAATCACTATGGTTTTCACATCTTGCAGAAATCAACAGGGATCTTTACTATTTCTTCGCAGCTACATTTTTTTGCATGTTATCTTCTTTTACTCTGTCCTGCAACCTTTTCTCTGTACCCTGAGTACCAAAGCTCCTCAGACTGATGGAGACGTTAGGTGATCATGCCAATTTTATTATTTTTGTGTCTGAAGCCCCTGGTTGCCAGCTCTGAAAATGGAAGGTTTAGTTTGAACCAAGGGGCTTTCATTCGCAGGTACTTTGCAGCTCTTCTAGTTGTATTCTTCAATCTTTCCAGTTGTAGGAAAGCTGGAATGTTTTCTGAGTGACTCACTTTTCCAGTGTTACTTTTAAGCACATAGCAAAGTTATCCATATGAATGAGATGGCCTTTTTGTAATGAAGCCTGAAGAAAAACAAGCACGTAAGAGCTGGTGATCAAAGACCCCCGAGATACTTTGATGTCTCCAGGATGATAAAACCACAACTGGTGACCAGGAAAGCTGGAGACTCTTGTGTCAGCTTTGTCCATACACGGGTGGTCTGTGACGGGTCTCTGGAGACCTGGCTTCAGGCTTCCTCCTTGACTTGAGCCTCAAATGCATGGAGAAGTAGCGACGGTTTAAGCTCGTAGTTATTTGACTCCTTGTAGATCGTTACTAAAGCACAGACTGCATTTTCAGTTCAGTTTGACTGCTCTTCAGCAGCAGAGGCTGAACAAAACCAAGGTGTTCCTGAAGTGAAATGCCAGGCGCTACAAAAGGGTTTTCCTCTCTCAAAGCTGCCACCCGTGGCTGCACCAGCTCCCTCCCCTAACATCGTCAACCTCGCTGTGCTGTGGCTCCTTCCCCACCTCTGCTGTGGGATTTCTTTGAGACCGACCACAGTATTTCGCTCTGCTTGAATTTTGGCACATTTTGATGCGCCGCATGCTTTTTCAGTGTTTTTCAGCTTTTTTTTATGTTCTATTTAAGGAAAACTGTATTAACTTGCAATTTACAGTTCTTTTAGCAAAAATATTAATATTTTATTAAGTGAGCCCTTCTTTATATAAAGTACACATCCTGATTCATTAAAATTTAAAGCTAAATTAATGGAGCATGATTTGTATTCCTGATGTGTTAAATGCTTCCATAAAAAGCGCACTTTTCTCACCCTCATGTCCTCACGGCTACGGGGTTACATCAGCAGTTGAGTTTGCCTCTGTAACTTCCCTTCTACTCACTCACGGCTCGCAGTTTCTCACACAGGATTAGCATTGCTGTGACAGTTCCTGTTTGCATTTCCTTACAACAATAAAGAAGATTGTGGAGTTTAGAGAAGGCAAGGAAACCCGAAAATAATCAACCAAAATAATAGCTGCTGTTAAATACATCCCAGGAAAAACTGCTACAGGCTACAATTTGTCTCCAGTAATTATTGTGGAGATAACACTGCAGGATGTATTTCCCCAATTCTTATTTCCTTAATACTGACACAAGAGGGGAAACAAAAGGATGTTTGATGAGAGTGCTAATTTTAATTTAGAAATTGCTGAAGTGTTGCTTTGTTTTCCGAGAGACTTGTCAGCTTGGGCAGTCTCATTTCATTCTGCGTCTCCGAAGTTCCTTGGTTGCAAAAGAGAAAAGTTGCTCTGCCCTGTTACGCAGGCCATAATGGTAAGGACGCTCCAGATCGCAGAGGCAGTAGGTAAATAAGTGCTGAAGGCCATCACAGGTGAGTCAATAATTTCTTCTTTATCATTGTCCTCATTCAGAGAAGGACCAAGAAGGTTTTGCCGTTTCATTTCCCTGGAAGCAATGCTGCTGCTCAGTGTAAGGTTGGTATAATCACATGTGTATGTTTCACTTGCTCCAAATTTTCCTCTAAAATAACAGCAAAATTTAGAAATTTCCAATGGCTATGCAGTACAAAAAGTAAAAGTAAAGCTAGTCTTGCTTTATTAGTTGATAATTTTTGTTAAAAATGTGATTTACATACCCTGTAAGTAGACCACTATTCGATTTGGATGAGGAGGCATACAGGTTTAACCTCTTGTATCGCTGAAGTGAGCAGCAGACTTGTGTTGAACCAAAAAGCCAGAGTTTTGGCCTTTTCTTCCGTCTCTGCCCTGTTTTCCTGTTTCACTCTGGCAAGCCTTTGGGGGTCATTAAAAGGCTGAGCTCATTTACAGTTTTCAGTTCAAGTAACTCAGTCCTGGTTTGGATGTGTCGGCACCACCGAGGCTGAGCCCTGAGAGGCTGGAGGGACCTGTCCAGGTTCTTGTGTATGGACAGTGCTGCTTTCTGTGATCTAGCAGCAGATGAGTTGTTGGGGTGCTGGGCTGGATGGATGGACGGACTGGAGGTCCATGGATGCACTGGAGGACTTGACTGAACACCAGGAGGGAAGCTCTCCATGGGGGAAGTGCTCTCGTGGTAGAGCACCCAGCTGAGATGTGGTGTTCACCTCACACCGTCCCTCCCCAACTTGCAGCACAGTGGTGGACGTGATGCCCTGTGTCACCTTCACCCTCGTCTTGGTGAGCAGTGGAATGGTTACAGGAGACCTATTTATTTGCCATTAGAGTGGGATATCTTCCTAGAGCAAGCTACTAGGGTTTTTTTTTTTCATTTTAATTGTCTAATTACTGCTGTACTTCTAACCTATTAGTGCCCGCATAGGGTGCATCTTGTTATTTTAATCGCATCGCCAGCTCCAACTTGTCAAGTGCGCTCTTCCAGCGCGGTGTTAGGGCTTGTAAAGGTGCCAGTGGGCACTCGGGTGCTGATCAGATGCTGAGGCATGTTTTCAGGATGGCTGAAGAAGGTCTGTATTCAGCTGTGGATGGAAAATAAGATGTCCTGTCCAGGATTATACTGTAGAGATTGCAAGTAGGTCTTACTTGAAACATGTTTTACTTGAAACATGTTTTACTTCCAAAGCATCAGACATCGGATTGGGGTCAACTGTAAGCTCCAGAGCAAATTAAAACATTTCTTGAATGAATTTGTTTGCAAACAGAAACAAATACTTATTAAAGATGTATAAATGCACTCTGTGCAGAGATAAACAGAAAATCTGTATTGTTTTATAGATGTGCCTTGGAATTGTAAATTTAGTGGCGTGGAGCAGTGTACAGCTTGAAACACGACTGCTGCTTAAACAGAGCCTTTTGGGTGCGGAGCCGGGAAGGCGAGCCGCTTAGCAATTCCTTACACCTTTATTAATTTCCTCCGGCAATAAGTGATATATAGCTGCAATCTCCCCAAACAAGCGCTTAGAAGATTGATAGTATTGATAATTATCAATATGGTTCCATAAACACGTACATTATATAGGTCTGGCTCCCCGTATAAATCCTGGTTCATGTTACGCAGTGCCAAGGGAATCGCTGTGTGCTTATTAATAACTCCCTCCTCCTTGGAGAAAGAGCTGTATTATGATGTTTTCTTCACTGTAGGTTCAGGTCAGTATTTTAGAGGAGCATGAAAAATGGACAAAAGTCTTGCTTTAAAGCAAGTACCATTCCTGTGCTCTGGCTTTGGAGCAAACAGAGGGTGCGGATGGCTTGAGGGCAGCTTTCACCCACTTGGGGACCACCGCAACAGGAGGCAGGACCGGTTCAGGTCCATGGACAGAGGACGACGCAACGTCCATGCTGCAATTCTCATTTTCTTCACAAGCAGAAATATATTAAGTAACTTTGCAGTCATCTGGGCAATTTATGCCAATCCTGCACACTTCAACACCTCCTGAATCTGTTAGGGCTCAGACTGATCTGTTTACATCCCATGAACATCTCTGTTACGGGATTTGGAAATAAATGTTATGAATAGCAAGCTAATGAAAAGAGTAATTAAATGTCTCAACTTCTGGCAAGAGACCTCTACGTACCTGACTTTTTTTTGGTGAAATATCCAGGATGGCAATTAGATCCAAGCAACTGTTCGGCAGAGGTTGATGCTCAGGGATATTCTGCCAGCAGATGGTACTTTGCTAAAATGAGGTGTTCAGATTTATTTCTGTTCATTAATTTTGGGTTTTGTTGTTGGATTTTGGGTTGTGTTTTCCTCAGGGGTAGGGCACGTTCAGAGCAGATGGATTGTTCTCAGAATGTTTTGCGGCAAAAAGTGGATCTTTCTGGAGCATGTGCAAATTTCCCTTTATTGAAAGCCTGGGATTTTCACGGTTTCTGGTGGGAGCAGAGCAAAAGGGCGGGTGTCTGGCCAGTTAGAAGTCTTGCTTCAAATAGCAAGGGATGAGAGAATTTCACCCCAATGACTATGGGGTTCTTTTGGGGATTTATAGTCACTTCTAAAAGAGCGTGTTTGACCTAGCGTTTTAACTGAAATTTTAAAACAGAAATTTGACATTTCCCAACTTAGGAAATTTCAGCTTTAACTGTTTCACCTCGGTGCAGCTGTGTGTAACTGAAAGTACAATTATTGATAGAATTATCAGCTCTAGCTCGTATATGCATTTAATGTATAAAGTTAACCTCCCTCTTTGCAAATATATACAACAATGTGTGTGTTTACATGCCCTTGTATGTGTTTATGTGGGTGGATGTATATACATGCACAGAACTTAGGAATGTGAAGGATTATTTATTTCAGTTTGTTTGCAACATCTGAGCAAGCCCAAAATCATGGTTCAAAGATTATGTCAAGATAGGAAAAAATTGGTATCAATTTCCTTTCTCATTTCAGTTATTGTCACATAAATTGGCCCTTGTGCTGTCATTTCCTATCCCTGCTGCAGACTGTAATGAGTAGCTGGTACAAAGTTAATCCATCTCCCTTACAACCCGGAGCTTGAAATCTTGCAAGCGGATGGGCTGACAGGAGGAACGCGTTATTCAGGTGTCAGACAGTCTCATTAAACAAATGCGGCAAATGAGGGCAGGGTGTTATTTAAAATTAAGATTTTAAGTATTAGGCATGTTTTGTTTTCATATATCGGCGCGGAACCTTGAGCTTTCAGCTGATGCAGCCACTTGTTGGAAATCACCACTGTTTACATTTTTAATGAAATTGGCTAAACCCTTAATTTAATTAGCTGTACGTTACAGCATGTTGGCATACATGGGGACGTAGCTCTACCCAGAAGTAACTGAGTTTCTGATAGCTGAAAAAAGTACGAGTTATTTTAAGGAACTATTGCCTCATTGACATTTTTGGAAACTTAATCTGGGCTATTTCTTTCTCATGGAAATTCTGCCCAGGCTGTGCTGCTCCTGGTGAACCCCAACTGCTGCTGCCTCTGGTCCTCAGCTGGGGCTGTGTCCAAGTGCAATGGCATCCTGGTCTTCTCAAGGCACTCTTTGCAAATGTTATTCACAGAACACAGAATCACAGAACATTAGGGATTGGAAGGGACCTCCAAAGCTCATCCAGTCCAATCCCCCTGCCAGAGCAGGAACACCCAGATGAGGTTACACAGGAAGGCGTCCAGGCAGGTTTTGAATGTCTGCAGAGAAGGAGACTCCACAACCTCTCTGGGCAGCCTATTCTGTCCCAAAATAGCTGCTTTTATAGTACATAAAAAAGTCCTGGGCTGCTTCTTCAGGCATTTACACCCCGCTGAGACCTACCCCTCTCCTGCCCCTCTCCCCCATGGCACCGTTACTGACCTCTGCATCTTTTGCTGCCATGGTCCTCTATCTCCACCCACTTTTCGGTGTCCCATCAAACAGTCACTGGGTGACGTGTGGTGACAGTTGTGCTCATGGGCCCACAGGTGCCTGGCTTTCTGGGAATTATTTCACAGCATAAATGCTGCTAAATGCAAAGTCCTTCCAGAAGAGTCTGCAGCCTGCGTGCTAAGCTCTTCGCCATGGCTGGGCGTTTTGGAGCGCAGTCTCCATTCTGGTGTCAGCCAAATTGAACGCAGTCCAGTTAGAAATTTAAAGGTGGATAATTACATCAGTGTGCTACTAAAACGCATCCCAATTACCTGTTTTGGCTAGCGAGTTACCATGCCCAACATGTCAATAGCTCTAATGTATACTATAATAATAGATGATGTTTATTTTGTTCTGTCATTAAATTCTGTAATCCTTCATTGCTCATGTCAACCGTGACGGGTGTGAACACCTTTCATTATCTTAACTTGCAGAATTACCTTTTGGCCAACTGGAAGGGAATTTTTCAAGCCACTGGCCCGCTGCATGCCCATATGCTGATTCCTCAGTCCTCTGTCAGGTCCCCAAAATGCAGGTGACAGGCAGCGGGGCTGCAGTCGCGTAGGGCCTGCTCACAAGCTGTGAGTGCGGCCTGGCTGGGCAAGTGCTCTTGGAACGAAACCCACGTGTTTGTGGTACCGCAGATGGTTTTGACACATTAGGTTTGGAAACGGCTGCTGTAAATAATTTTGATTCAGATAAGGGCACAACCTCAAAACACATGGTAGTAACCACGTGAATCAAGTAGCACTTCTTCTGTACCACAGAAGAGAGCTAAACAACTCATTACAAATCATCAATAAATTCAGATAATCCCGTTTATACCTGTGCTTGCTTTGAAAAAAATCCCAGGTAATGCACATTGTAATCCAGAGAACCTCAGAGCGTGTCCCCAAGTGTCATTCAATACACTCATGCCAAACTTTTAGCACATAATACCAAATTAAACCAGGAAATCTTGGGAGCAGCATCATGTTGACCTCATTAATACCTGCATATGTGCAATAGAAAGCAATTTGAAAATCATGAAAACTGTATTTTTTTAAGAAAGAAAGGTTATTCTGTTGGTTGAACTTCCTAGATAGATTTGGGCTATATGAAAAGAGTAAAGCAATAGTTAAATCTTACACCTCACTCTGAAAACTAGCTCACATTTGGAATTAAAGACGTGAAATGTCATTTCCTCTTTGTTACTGACCCGTTTTGCCTGGGCAGTAATGTGTACTCCATGAACTGTGCTACCTTAGGCAAAGCAAAGGGAACTAAACTCTATCAGCTTTTGGCACCTCTGAGTGTCGGTGTAATTTTCCTCCAGGTCTGAGAGCTTCACAAGCTAAAATGTTTGTAGGGTTATAAATGCTGATAGGCTGAGATAATATCTGTGAGGTATTACATCTCTTTTCCAAGATATGAAAAAAAAAAACCAAAAACCCAGAAATCTAAGGAGCTCATAAAAGCTATAATGGAAAAAAATTACGTAGTGTAAGACTTGGTGTCTTCAGAATTTGCTTCATCTTCTCTTAAATGTCCGTGAACCTGTTGGCAGGCTCTGAGGCTGAGTAACATAAGAAATACAAGGTGAAAAAATAAATCTCTGTGTTTTTAAAATAGGTGATGCTTTTGCTCCTACACATTACTTCTTAAATCCTTTTTTGCAAGGCTAATATGTTTTTGTCAGCAAATATACTCAAGAGCAAATACTTTGCTGGGGTATTTTATGGCTAATTAACAGGTTTGGTTGCTTTTGGCAGGAGTACAATGTCAGTTGATGTGTTATCAAGAGTGTAATATTCTTTTCTTTAATACCTGAAAATTGAAAGATGCTCTGCAATGACAGATGTGCTTTACTGCGTTTTGAGTAGTTCACCCAGCTACGGAGAGAAAAAAAAGCTGTGTACGTGTGACAAAGCTGGTTTTCTCCAAGCTGCTCTTCCAGCGCTCTGAGAGCAGAAATTGGGATACCACAGTTTGTCCAACAGCATGGGAACACTTGGTATTTTGGAAATAGCTGTCAGGTGATCCGGTAGAAAATTTAGGGTTTTGGTTAAATCCAGTGTAGGCTTAGGCTTTGCCAAGCCATGAGTTGCAGGCTGAAGGTTAGCATGGTAGGCAACGGCAAACCAAAGCTGTGCATGGAAAAGAGGGAGAATCTAAGAAGTAACATCAAAATAGTGATTGAATTTCTACTTCTGGATCAAGTGCGTTTGAGTTTTGTCTTTTCCCCTGCCAAACAAGTGTAATCTTTTGTGCTGTTGGTCGTGGACAGCAGCGTGGAGGTTGACGTTGAAGGAGCTCAGCAGGGCAGCCACTGAGACGCTTGTCATGTTGCTTTCTTTGACGTCTCCTTTCTTTTCCACTTTATATTTCCTCTTGCAGTTTGTCAGGAGGTTTTTGTTTAATATCCCTGCCTGGGGACCTGCTGGGGCTCTCCTCGTTCAGCTGTCCCAGCAAAATCTTCCGGAGAGCTGCAAATCACCAACGCATCCTGACACAAAGAGCAGAAAAGAGTTTTATTGCTACATTTGTACACAGAGGACGAATGAAATACGCAGTTGTTTCTGTTGAGATGTTCTTGTTTTGGGAGCTAAGGCGTGCTTTCCTTGTGCAAAAGCTAGAAGTCAGCACAGTGAACCAGATCAGGGATTTTTTTAGCCTTTACCTGCCTGAGATTTTACTTGGGCAGCTCCTCAGGAGGCCATGGGCCGACCTCCTCCCATCACACCAGTGGTGTGAAGGCTTGCTTCTTTGGCTCCGTTTTTATTTATCAAATTTGCATGGAAGTTTCTTGTAATGGATTTTATTAACAGATATGGGAGCTATTTGCTTAAAGCTAGTTTTGTAGATCCAAAACACAATCCAGCTGTGTTTTGCAAAATGAAACTTTCCCACCATACAGATGCAAGTGCCGAGAGAGTAGAGTAGAAATTACTACAATTGTGTAACATTGCGCCTGTTTGCTTTAGAGGGGACAAAGCAATCCCATAAAGGGTATTTAAGAAGCTGTGCACATGACAGGACTGTTTTGAACAGTCCTTGGAGTTTCCAACATTTAAGCAAAGCATAAAGGTTCCTGACAGAGAAACATGTATTGAGTGGGTCAAAAATAATCACTTTTTAAATGTCCCCGAGTACTGATTTCTGTAGAAAATTGACATGGTTTGCAGCAAGACTGTAATATCAGATCTATAGCGTGCATTTTAATGTCTCAAGCTATTGGTTCACATGATAGGCAATAATGGCCCCAAATAAAGAGCTGAAAGAGTCTTTAGCCTGCTCTTAAAATTTGAGGGGAAGCCTTTATTTGCTTTGTTTTCCTTTTTTATTTGTTTCTTCTTCCACTAATCTGAAAATGTCCGTTTTATATGAAAATGCTGCGTTAAATGATTCCCATGAAACAACCTTGTTTACTTGTTAATTGCACCTTTCAATGGCACGGAGGCCATGTATTTGACCATTAAAAGTGGCATCCGAGCGTCTGGCTCTCAGTGGTAATGATAATTAGATATTTTATTCCATTCTTGCAATGCCTTTCTTTTCAACTGGCTCCTGAAGGGGAGGAGAGACTTAAACCTCTTTGCAAAAGCAGAGCTTGGGTCCATTTTCCTTTCAAAAATCCAACAGGAAAAGGTGGCACAGGCTTTTCTCAGCCGTTGTGCGAGGTTTGAGTTCATGGCCCCCTCTCACCGAGGGGTGAATCCCCTCTCCCCTCTGCTGGGTGGTACCTGGCCCCAGCTCTGTGCACTTGAGGATTTTAATGACTGAATGAACCTGTTGGTGGGAAGGAGTGGGGAGGAAAATTCACTGCACCGGAAGGGAAATGCAAAACTGGGAGCGTACCTTGCCGTGAAATATTTAGGGTGCTTGACTGGAGGGAATAAGTCACCAGTTCCGGTCAGTCCCTCATTTACTTTTCAAAGGGATGGAAAGGGATGAGTGGGGAGAAACGCAAAGTGTTGTGCTATTGCTTTAATATGTGAAAATCTGATGCAGCACAAAATTCCTTAGCTTTGCAAGGTTGATTCAACACAACAACAACAAAAACCCCCAAACCTCTGATTTATTTCTTTTATCCTTCAAAATTTTAGTCAGATTTCAAGTGGACCAATACCATTTGCAGCACACAATTCCTTAGCTTTGCAAGGTTGATTTAACACAACAACAAAAAACCCCAAACCTCTGATTTATTTCTTTTATCCTTCAAAATTTTAGTCAGATTTCAAGTGGACCAATACCATTATCATTTAAGGGTGTGAGCAGAGGGCCAATGATTTTATTGATATTAATTTAGCCATTAAGTCTATGGAGTGATCTCCACTTTCACACTGCGGTGCTGGGTTTTTCCATGCCGTCTCAGTGCCAGTTCTGTGCAGATCAAACTCCTGTCCCGCACGGCTTTGGGAACAGAAACAGCTGCCAACATCAGCCCTGGGCCCCCTTCCCGTGCAGCGGCCACTGTCACCACCAGGTCCCTTCCCTCTTCCTGTCCCCGCACCATGACAGCAGCGGTGATGGAAGACTTGACCCTAAGTGCAGGGTAATTAAAGACCCATCAGCCAACCCTAATTTTCTATGGACCATCTACAGCTCTTTCAGGGACCAATTGACTGAGTACAACCTGAGCAGGATAATTTAATAGTATTAATAACAGTGCAGTAATCCAATTAGGGCCTAAATGAATTAGGTACTGAGTTTCCCTCAGAATTTTGCATTTCTTTCATCTTGCTTCCCCGGCCTGTGTGTCATTATGCCATGCACGCTAGACGTGATGAGAAAATTACTGTACTATTGATGCTGATTCTTTAAAAAGGGAAAACTGGGACCAAATAATTTGACTAGCAAATACTGGTCTTTGAATCAGCTTGAGAATTAGTAGGATAAATAAACTAAAGCATTTTGAGTTGGCAGGCACTTCAAGATAAATGCTGTCCAAATTACACACATGCCATTTGGTTCATCTCTAGTTATTACCCTTTCCATTTTGAAAGTAGTATATCAGATTTGGCAGATGTATTCCTTTTTCACAACCATAAATAACAGGGGAGGGGAAAAATAAGAATTTAGCCCATAAGCAGAGATAAACACAAAGTGCAAACACTTTTCTCAAAAGTTGGGTAAGGTCAACTCACGGATATACCATGAAAAATAGCTTGGAAAAGGAGTTTTCAGAAGAAAACCTGAATTTCCTGGATTTGCTTCTAAATGTGCATTTAGAATAAATAATAAACGTCATAAATGTCATCCAGGCTTGTTACTTAGGACTTAAACTTGCCAACTGCTGAGCAGTATGAAGATGTCGGAAAGAAACACTTAAATGCGTGAGCAATCACTTTGCCCTCATGTTGAGCTGTATTTTAGGCGCTTTGGTACTTTGGATTGGGGGTTTCTCATAATCCCATCTCATCACAACGAAACCCTTCAGTCTTGATGCTGCAGGACGGGCACTGAGCAAGCAGAGAGCTATGGATATATGGTAGTTCTGGTAGAGTTGGTGGGAATGTGCTGATGGTTCCCTCCGTCCCGTTGACGGTGTGCTGCTGCCATCCTGTACCATCCTGAGGCCTCCAGGTGGAAAACAGCGTGCAAGTCAGCTGGAATATTTTAGCCTTCTCTGGTAGGAGTCATGTAAGAGGTAGCCTTATCTAATTATTTATTGTATACCTCACGACTTCTAAGTTTCTTACTTAAATTCCAGTTGCAACATGGGTGTACTTGAAATAGGATAGATGCAAACATATCCAACAAACCTGAAAAGGAGAAGAAAGTAAAGATGTGAAATTCCTTTGTTTGAAAAGAACTTTGTTAAGGCTCTTTCCACCAGAATAGTCAAATATTGAACAGTTTTCCTTATTTAAGTATGTAGCTGGGCCACCTCGCTTTGAAATGAAACCTTTCACCTTTCCCCTTTCTGTTTTGATTGCAGCATGGATGGGTCCTGTTGCGATCCTGGTGTTTGGTGGTTGGGGATGTGTCGCAGCCTGGAGCTTCCTCTCTCAGTAGCAGATGCTGAGGGGGTTACATGGCAATGCTGTCATCACCAGGGCACGGTGACCTGTTGTTGGTGTGAAGGAGCACATTCCCCACTGTGGACTGTTCTTCATCAGAGGTGCCAGGCTTGGCTTTCAGCTGTGTTTCACTGAAGATTGTGACACTACAGGACAAGCCTACGCCAAACTGTGTTAAATGCCTGAGAGAGGAGTGTCCAGGCTGCTATTTCCAGAGGTTGTTGTCCCAGTGAGTAGCCAGACAAGCTGTAAACTGCTCCTTTAATTAAGCAGAATTTTATCACCTTATATGTGACAAGAGAAACATCCGGAGTTGGCAAACATGCAGGTCAGGAGTGGGATGAGGGGACATTCTTTCAGACTGAAATTGTGGCTTATGAGCTCTGCCAGTGCCACCTCCTCCGAGCCTTGCCAAGTGGCAGAGCCATTCTGTTCCTGGTGCCCTCTGCTAAGAACAGCTTTTTGAAAAGGCTTTATATAGTTTAATGGGCTGCTTTACATAAGTCCCTATGAATATATGTAGGCACGTCTGCTCTAAATACCTCTGAGCCAAAATCCTAATTCCTGCTTGGAGTTTGTGCAGTCATTAATCAGGGAGAAACATACCTACTTGTCAGGAATATAGTCTGTGTTGAGATGTCACTATTTTTGACCCACATCCTACAGTTGGTTCTTCTAAGAAATCTGTAGCTGGCAAAGGGATGGTTCTAAAGAAGTGAAACAAGTTCTGGCCATTAGCGTGCGGTGGGTGACAAGGCTGATGGTGACAAAGTAAAAACCAGTTTGATGAATTACTGTGCTGGGCTCAGTCACTGGGACTGGGTTCATAGCCAGAAAAACGACAATCTCTGAGTGTTGTTTTGTAGAAGTTTGAGTAAATCTCAGCATTTTGTGGTGTTTCCCTCTTTTTTGAGGTTTCTCGGGGCAGGACTTACAGTGAGGACAGGGTGCTGGGCTGTGAAACGTGTCCCCATGGTTCTATCAATGCCAAGGGTTGGAGTGAGACTGCATCGAGCGCTGAGGGCATTTTTGGGATAAAAAGTCACAGAAGAGGGGAATGGCAGGAGTTTTCTCATGAGATTGCAAGTTTCTTCTGTCCTCTTGAGTAAAGCACGTACAGATCTTGCTCTCTGCACAACATGGTTAACTTCACTTTGGTTTGTTTGGGGATTATTATTTGGCCCATCAGTTAAATGGCATATTTAAAGTAATGTAAGTATCAAATGATGAAGGAGGGTGATCCTCTCCTGGACTATTTAGCTCTGTAGACTGACTCAAAGAAAGAGTCCCGACTTAGCAAGTTTGTAAAGGTGAACCGCACCAGTAAAAGTGTAAGAGGTGTTTCTGCAGAGCTGTTATTTGGAGAGCTGAGTGTGCTCACTGCCTCACGACTGCTGGGGCACGGTGCTTATCATCCTGTTCTGTAATCAGCTCTGAGACAGTGCTGGGAGTGAAGGCTGTTGTATGGCTTATTAGTCAAAAACATCTGATGCTTTCGGTCCTGTCACTGCCAATCTTCAGCCATTGATCTTCTCTCTCTACAGATATCTGAGAACAATATTTCTTTAAAAAACAAAAAATGTCAGAAATACCTACCTGTTTCTGAGATTCAATCTAGAAAAAATTTAGCTGGACTAGGAAAAGATGATTATTTTTCATAACCCCTGCACTACGTTAGTTAGATCTTCCACCAAAAAAAGTTTTAAGAGTGTTGGCACATTTTAGGGCAAATTCTCCATCATAGCTGTGTCTCTTGAGTAACGTGCTAGTGATTTCAAGGTGTTCTATGGTATAATTAAACGCTGCTCTGCCATTCCTCACTGAAGGAAAGCTCCCATTGAAATCAGTGGGAGCGTCACTTGGTTAAGGCAGTCCAGGCTGGTCCCCCAGTGAGCTGTCATTTTCCCTCTATGAAGCAGAAATCTGATGTGTAAATATCCCTTTAATGCCATGCAATATTTATTTCCTGTCCCTCCTCCCCCCCCAAACAAAGGATGCCTTCAGAGCACCCTTCAAAAAACCCAAAAAATCAGATAATTTGTACTACACAGGTTTGGACGGTGCTAGGTTGTAGCAGAAGGAAAACACATGGAAACCAAACTTTCCCCTAAAAATTCTATTCTTGGTTGAGCGGGGGAAAAAATTGACTGCGGCAGAATGAACAGCGATAGGCAATGAGTTTTATTAATTTTCAAAAGAATACATGATATTCTGAAATTAGGCCCAGCGTGTGAGAGTGGCAGTGTCGCTCCCCATGTGGGAGATGCTATTTTCTGCATGTGAAATATTAAGGGCACCGTGAGCTTAGGCTATTCTGTGAAATGTGGAAGACAGCTATTGGACTGCATTCTTTTTTGCCCAATTTGACCATGAGATATGCTGGGAGCAAAATGTTGCGACATCCCCAAACCCCCTTGTTCAGCCCTTGCCTCAGTGCTGGCTACGGGAACTCTCACTCTAAGCCATTTAAGGATGAAAAGTTGTCTTACATTACCTCTGCTTTAGGAAGATAGATTTGCTCTAACCTATCGACTTCAATAGATAAGAACTGTGTGTATTATAAATGCACCTTTGGAAGTACATGCTCTTTTTTAATTAAAAAAAATTTAGGAAGGGGATGCAGGATTAATACTGAAGATGCATGGTCCATCCTCTTCCATTAGTGAGAAGACAACACGAAGCTGTAGTCAGATATAAAAGCAGTAAAATAATTAATATTCAGTTTTATTGTGTATCAACAAAAATGTATGATAATAGGCATTTTTTGCCAAAATTGTAGATTAAGCGTTTTTCTCTACATCGGTGTTGTGCTAGAAATGTCCTTGGTTTAATGTAGAACAAATAGCCTTTGGATCTCATTCAAGACGTTATTACCAGTGCGCAGTGTAGCTCGCTTCTGGTGTCCTTAAAGCAGGTAAGATTGGTAGAAAATGATGACGAATATTAAATGAAAGAAAAAGTAAGCTCAAGAAAGGAAAGGGAAAAATAAATGAGGTCTATATCTAGGTTAAGAACTGCTTATTGTGAGATCACCGAAAAGGAGTTACAGCATAGGAACAAAAGTGATGTTTGTAGCTGAAGTTTAAATCATAATTAATTAGCAGTTGTAAAGATGAGGGCCTGGCGTTACAGGAACAGCATCACGGGTTCTTGACAACATTTCTGATTTGTGCTGACAGTGAAAAATTACAAGGTTTTTTGGTTGGAAGGCGCTGAGAAGCAATGAGTTTCCGTCACCTTCAGTTGGGAGGTGGGGATTTGCTTGTCCTGTGTGTTTTGCCTGTTCCCACAGTGGTTGCTGCTGCATCGGGGCAGCAACAAGAAGGGCAGCGGTAGGAGAAACCAGAACAGAAAAAAAATATATAAGGATGTTTAACTTCTGTTTATAAAAGGGATAGATTGGAGGGATTTAAGATAATTAATACAGCAGAACGGGAGTACTTAGGGGATTTTGCTTTTGCTCTGAAGTAGCTGCTTTTGAAGCATCCCAAGACACTTAAAAACACTCGCCAGCACAAACCGCATGGTCTCTGGCGTCGGGAGGCTCATGCTCTGTCTCGCTGATAAGGTTCCTGTGGAAAGGCACTGACAGTAGGGTGAAAACATAGCTGTTATGATGCAGGGGTGAGCTGCAGGACCTGGGACCAGATTTTGGCTGCTCTGTGTGTGCCGCAGCATCCCTGTCCTAGCAGAGATGCCCTTACAGCAGATGGGAGCAGGTTTAGACGCTATTGTCTCTGGGGTTTGGGGGTTAACGCCTCCTACTTCTGCCCTGTGCAGTTTTTTAAAAGGCGCTTTCACATAGCGGGATTTTGGCTTTGATTTAAAACAAGAAAACAGGACAAAAATGAAGAAGTGGGAGCAATCTCAGACTTTACCTCATTTCGGGGTGTAACTGGGCTCAAACCTGTGCCGAGGGTGACCCCCAAGCCAGGGGTTCAAGGGCCTGACCAGCAAAGGCCTTTGGTTCCTGCAGGGACGGGAAGGAACCACAGCTTCACAGAGCTGGTACACTGCAAAAAGAATCATTCTGTATAACAGAGGGTTTGTAGTTTCTGGGGAGATTTGGCAGTGTCATGAAGTGATTTGTTTGTCACAAGCTAAAACCATTGGGCTTTTTCACCGCCATCAACGTGCAGGCCCTGCACTTGTAAGGCCTTGCACTCATCATAAGGCCTTTCCGTCAATGCCCTGCAGGCAGTGAAATTAAAATATATTACAGTCTGAGGTGAAACACCTTGTCTGCGGCATCTGGGCAAGTCATTGGGGCCCTTTGAGTCTTCCTGTGGTAGTCCAGCTTATCATTGCTGTTATCTGTTGAAGGGATTTTAGGAGATATTTCACAGAAGGCTCTGTTGACTGTGTGTTATTGACACATTCTTAGCTTAAAACCATTATCATGTTAAAGCCCTGGATTTAGAAACTAATTACAAGACATTAATAGCTAAGCCTGAAGAGCTAAGTCATGCAAATATTGCTATTTGTAAAGTTGAATATACAAAAACTGTTTGAACTGCTGACTTAGTAACTGGAGTCTAAAAGCAATCTGTAAGGTGGCAATAAATCTGAGCACAGTCCTCCACAACTGTTTTCTAATGTGTCCATGAAATTAATGGCACAGTTGTTATGAAAGTCGTACTGGGGAATGTGGCTATTTTTTTCCCCAAGTAGGTTAATTATCACTAATGTAATTATTTTTGTACTGATTTTTATTTTAATCAAACATTGCATGGAACAATTTAGTTCAGAACAAATAGCTTATTACAGAAGTGTTTGTGGTGGTGAGAAAAAAAGCAGCGATGTTTAAATTATACACATATATTGAGTTACTTTATTCATTAAAATGAACAATTATGTTAGACCTTATGAGACAGGCTAAGCGTTTCTTGTTAATGCTTGTTCTGTAGCGAACATAATAAGAATTTCTATTGGAAATGGATCCCATCTCTCTAGTTCGAGGCATTTGTGAACTATTTTTTTTAATCAATTCTTTTGAATGTCCTACAATGAACCAGTTGTGGGATTGTTTGGAGATCTTTCTGTGGGTTTTTTTCCCATTTATCGGATCAGTTATTCAGTGGATGAACTATGATAGCATCAGTCTGCACGTTATACTGTTGAAGATGTGCCACTTACTGTGATGATGAGTGGATGATGGGTAGACCTGTGATTTTTCAAGACATGAGATGTGCCCACAGCAGGTAGTGCAGTCCAGGTTTTGTATCCTTCCCAAATCTGGCAGAATTATAGGGGAGGAGTTCGTTGTGTCCCTCGGTACTGATGTGGTCAAGTGCTAAGTTCCAGATGCGCACTCGTTGGGTAGCGGTGAGCACAGCGTGGCTGGCTACATCTGAAAGTGGTGGTGGTATGGAAAAAATAAACTCCCTGATTCTGTGTGCTATTTCTGTACATGACCGAGATGGAATGTTCTACATAAAAAAGCAACATTTATATGAATTGCAAGAGTGCCTCCTCATGATTTATGAAATTGTTTACTTACTGCTTTCTAGATTATAATTAGCGTTTTCAGATAATCACTTTTTGATGATGGGGTGAGAGTTTATTATATTTGCCTGTAGAAATTTGGGATTTGTATGTATACAGCACTCCTCCTCCATGGATCTCAGCAGTTTCTGTAGGTCTTTGTAATAAATATGATGTACAGCACCTATAGTTTTGGGTGGGGAAGTCTCCACCCATATGGTCTTGATCCTGAAACTCCAAACTCACAATCTTCAAGCAAGCAGTTTCCAGTTCATAGTGACTGAAAGTACTGAGGAAAAAGCCATTGAATAGAGGCAGGTTTAGATTTAAGTAAGTGCAATAAATGACTGAATATAACAATTACTTGCCACAATAGAAGTCTTTTTTAGATCCAGTTTTTCAAAAGCTAAATTATTTCAAGGAAACTGCAGTAAAAGCTGGAAGAAGGAGGGAGGGGAAAAGGCAGACAGAAAAGAAGTACATCAGGCACAATTATTAGATCCTAAAGCAGCCAGATACACAGTGAACATTTTGTTGGGTTTGTTTGCTTTTCTGAAAGGAGTTATGAAGCAGTTTATTTCAAGGACAAAAAATGTTTTAAAAATCTTCTGAGTGGGAGAAGCCCTCTAGGTTGACCCAAATCCTTGTCTCCCAGTGCCAGGCTCTGGTGCCAGGTGCATTACCTGACAGGCAATTTTCATCATTAATTTCCTTGCCAGAAGCTGCACGTATCTGAGGGCAGCGATACAGAGGTGTTGTGGGGCTGTCCCAGGAGAGCAGGAAAAGGACTTTTCATTATTTTCCCTGGTCTCCTATTTATCTTTTTACACACGGCGTCTGTGCAGAATAAAGTATCTTTAGGCTGTCCCAAGTACCCAGCAGAGCCATGGACTATGTTTGAGAACATGGAAATTCATCATTTTACAGTCATAAGGGATATGATAACACATTAATAATTCTGTGGTCTTGTGAGATATTAGCATGCAGAAAATTGGTGAGAATCTTTCCATCACTGGGTCAAAACCCATGCAGTTGGGATGCCTTTCTCATTTCATACCAACCCATGCTGTGAAAAGGGCACTGAGTAAGTCCTGTGTTTAATAGTTATGACCAGAGATGGAAGCTCCAGCCTGGCTCGGTGTGTCTCACTTTCCAGCTGTACAGGTAAGTTGTAGTTACCTTTTAAAAGGGCAAGATAGGAATCAGTGATTAAGAAGAGTGAAAGAAGATGCAAACTGTCTGTCAGTTGGTTTCTCGAGGAATTGTCATGAAATTTTTCACCCCTGTTTCATGGGTTGGAAATCTTGGCCCTGGTGCTCTTTCCTCACCGTCTCTTTGGTTCTCGCTCCTGCTGACCTCTTCCGTGGTGCCTCTGCAGGAGGTTACCTGCACACGTGCCAGTGTACCCCGGCTCTGCTGCGAGGAGCACGCACAACCTGGGAATTCAACTCCAGGTTTGTAAAGGGCTTGTTACAGCCCTTAGTTGGAGCAGTGACGGAGTCGGGCATGGAAATGGTATTCCTGGCTCCTTATGAGAGCTTCCAGTAAGTCCCAACTACAATTTACAGGCACAATTAAATGAGTCTTTGTATTCTCCTTTATCATCAGTATTCCTTTGGCTCCTGTAAGCTCCATACCTTCAGCTCAGCACAGCATGAAAGAAGAGCTCATGGATTTTTTTTATTTTTATTTCAGACTAAGTTGTGAATATTGAAGGTTAATGAAGTTTCTCGAGCAGTGGCAGACCTCTAGAATACCTGTTATTGAGGGATTATTTTTATAACATTCACAGCAGAGACTCTTGGTAGTGTGGTATTTGAGCAGTGTGTGACTTTAGGGTTTGTTTTTTTTTCCAGTAGATGAAATGAAGATGATACAGGCTCTGTTTTGAATTAAATTAGGAAAGTGCAACTTAATCCTTCAATTTAAGACTTGCAGACCCCAGTCTTCCTGTATACATTAATAATCAAGGCAGCAGATTCCAGAAACTCATCTTAGAATTTTTTACTTGCAGGGAAAATAGTGGAGCTTGTAAGCTTTTAAGTAACCTTAAAAAATAGCTGAAATTTTGTTTTTAATAACAGTTATTCACAACTATCACAGGAGATCAAGTTTTATATTTGGAAGAGCCATGTACCACACACACACACACACAGAGCAGCTATTCGAGCCACTGAAATTTTACTGGGCAGCTGAGTTAGCGACTGGTGCGATGAAATGGCACTGGGAATGTGGGACCTTCCCAGTCTGGGTGATTTCAGGGGCACTCCAGTGCCGAACCTCCCTTGTTTGTGGAGAAGTGGCTTTAGTCTGGAGTATTGTGGAATGATTTGTGAGTCTTATTTTTCTGCAGTGCTTGGGAGCCTTTGTGCACATGCTTTGGAATTTAACTCTCTTAAGACTGCAGAGCAAGTGAGACTTTCCATTTGTTTAATATAATCGTTTATAATTTGCATTCCCAGAAGCATGTATGGTATTTCAGAAGCAGAACTGACTCTGAAATGAAATTTTATCTAATTATTGCATTTTTCACTGATGACTGTTTTCTTCGTCCTTCATATTTCTTCGTGTCACAGATCTTGCCGCGTTCTCACTGGTTCCATGCCCTACGTAGGGCACGTTTCCATCTCATTTGAAACATTTGAAATATTAACCTGGTCTGTAGTAGTTCCAAGGAGGGAGATTCTTGTTCTCGTCTCGGTAAGAAGCCCCAAGCTCTGGATGTGTGAAAAGCAGTTTTGTGAATGTAACTGCTGCCTTCCCTCAAACCGTTGCAGCGTTTTTACTGATTTTTGTGAAACAAGGAAGTGGTTTACGTTCTGCTGTTTTATCTGCTGCTGTGTGTCTCTGAAAATGAAGGAAATTAAAAGAAGGCAAATGAAGGCAGTTAACAGTCGTGCATTAGACACTAGCCTGTGTGGTTCCTGGTGCTTTTTCAGGAGTCTACCACATATAAAGTTTCTCCATTTGTTTCTTCTCTGTTGCAGGTTCTCCCTTGGTCCTCCCCACTTCTATTCCCACCCTGATTGTCTGACAGTACCGTGTAAATAACCGTCCTCTGTCTATTTGACGTGTCTCATAGATTGACGAAATGCAGTGGGGCAGAGGCGTGCGCGAAGTCCCGTCCTCGGTGTGCAGCCTGCCCTGCAAGCCGGGGGAGAGGAAGAAGATGGTGAAGGGGATGCCGTGCTGCTGGCACTGCGAGCTCTGCGACGGCTACCAGTACCAGGCTGACGAGGTGACCTGCCTGCTCTGCTCCTACAACGAGCGGCCCAACGAGAACCGCACGGGGTGCCGCGCGATACCCATCGTCAAGCTGGAGTGGCACTCGCCCTGGGCCGTCATACCCGTCTTCTTGGCCATGCTGGGAATTATCGCCACCATTTTTGTCATGGCAACGTTCATCAGATACAACGACACTCCCATCGTCCGGGCTTCGGGGAGGGAGCTCAGCTATGTCCTGCTGACAGGGATATTTCTGTGCTACATAATCACCTTTCTGATGATCGCCAAGCCAAACGTCGCAGTGTGCTCCTTCCGCCGTATCTTCCTGGGCCTGGGGATGTGCATCAGCTACGCAGCCCTGTTAACCAAAACAAACCGCATCTACCGCATCTTTGAGCAGGGCAAAAAGTCGGTGACAGCACCCAGGCTCATAAGCCCCACATCGCAGCTGGCGATCACGTCGAGCTTGATATCTGTTCAGCTTCTAGGTGTCTTTATTTGGTTTGCAGTTGACCCACCCAACATCATCATAGATTATGATGAGCAGAAAACTATGAACCCTGACCAAGCCAGAGGTGTCCTCAAATGTGACATTACGGATCTACAAATCATTTGTTCCTTGGGTTATAGCATTCTTCTAATGGTTACGTGTACTGTGTATGCCATCAAGACTCGGGGTGTCCCAGAGAATTTTAATGAAGCTAAACCCATTGGATTCACTATGTACACTACCTGTATAGTATGGCTTGCCTTCATTCCAATATTTTTTGGCACTGCCCAGTCAGCCGAAAAGGTAGGTGAAAATGAACGAACGTATGTAGCAGGATTCACTGCACTTACAAATTACGCACTGTTCGGCTTTACGTGGATTTTAAAATGAGCTGTCCAGTTAGCTCATTACTGAGCCATGTGCAATATATAGCACCATTTTCCTTCTCCATTTACCTCATGGGCTATTCATTTGATAAACTGGCAAATGATCAATAGCAATCATATTACCCATTGGTTTTATTGTTGCATCCATTTCAGTTGTATCTTTTCAGTAGGATAAGTGGGAATTAACTGTCATACTGCCCAGCAAGAGGCATCTCTTAACTGAATCATTTTGAATACAAGATGTAAGCAAAAAAAACCTGTCAAAAACCAGTCAAGTGGACTCCTGTGCCTCTGGAGTTCAGCACTGAGGGCAGTGCTAGGGCTGAGGAGTGCTCTGCTTCACAAGCAGCAGCCTCGGGTCACATTTACACGGAGGTAAATGGTGTCCTGAGCTCGGGGGCACATTTTACACCACATAAGTGGTGCGTCCTGAGCTCGGGGGCACATTTACATCACAGGGAAATGTGTCCTGAGCTTGGGGTCACAGTTACAGGCAGGTAAGTGGTGTGTCCTGAGCTCTGGCTGCTGGGACTGCACTGGCGCTGCTCTTGTGTTGGTTATTTTAAGCCAGTCCATGTGGACAGACCCTGCAGCTCCTGGCAGGGCATAGCTGCAGTCCTGGGGTGATGCCAGGTTGCTTCTCTTTGTCAGTGAGGTCCATGTGAGCCCATGCCATTCATTCAGCAAAAGCTAGTCCAAAACATTACACTTTGTGCTTGATGAGAGATCTGGGTTTATTTCTCTCTCAGTCTTGTTTGGAGACTGCTGTAATTTCCGAGTGATTTGGCAAATACCTGCAACTCCAGGGAGAAATGGCAATACCAGGTGTCCTGCCCTGCTCTTGGGCTGTTTTACCTCCCAGCCCTGACCCCGTCTCCTTCATCCCCAGCCCAGAGAAAACTCCTGCAGGGTCTCCTTACCCACAGCGTGCTCCAGCTGGACCTGGGAGCCGTCACTGACCTCACCTCCCACACATCTTGCATGGATGTGGTAGTTATTTAGTAGTTAGTGACAGTTATCCCCAGTTACTGTATCCAAACTTGCCTGTGCAGGAGAGCTTTGGCACCTTACTGGTTTTTTTCCCCTTTATCTTCATGTAACGTTTCTCTTAGCACAAGACTCGGGCAGGCTCACAGCTGTGGATAAAATTACTGCATCTCTTAAATGAGTGTGCAAATTTCAGGTCCCAGCTAACACATCTCATTACGTGCCAGGGATATCATGTCCCAGTTTGCAATTATTAAACTTGTAGGTGACTGAAGTAACATTGCAGGGAGGCGCGGCACCGTGGTGGGTGTTCGGGTGCTTTGGCTACCAGCCCCTTCATAGAAAGGTGCCTGCACCAGAGCCTCGTCCTTTGGAGCCTCGTCCTTTGCCATCCCAGAGGTTGGCTCCGCAGGGATTTGTGATTGTTTAGGTTTCATTTCGCTGGTGGAGGAGGGAAGCAGAGGTTGTGGGAGTTTTTCGTGTATCATCCCACCGCCGCAATGGGCTTTACAGGCAGCCGCTGCATCCCTAAAGGGAATTAATTTCAACTGGAAAGAAGGTCTGCCAAGTCTCATAAATGCTTCAAACACCTCTGCTCGCCCTGTCGAGGGAGAGATAAGAAACAGCGTAAGCGGCTTTAAACACAGTGGGGCCCGTTTGTAAGCGGGGTCTGACGCTGGGAGTACAGCGCAGCTTTTGTGCTCCCGCCTGGCGATGCTTCAGGCCTGCAGGTGACCAGGATGAAGTGCTTGGAGTTGTTGTCTGCAAAGATTTAATCAGCTGATAGAAAGACCCAAAGACTTTCAAAGGCTGCTGGCAGCATTGAAAATCATTTCAGAGAAAAAGCCTTAGGTTTCTGTGTAGCCACAGAGCTGAATCACCCGGCACTTCTTTGAAAGCATCAGATTCTGGTACAAAGTCATGGGGGACAGTGAAAGAGATGGCGATGGACTCAATTTCACGCAGGGCACAGAAGAGGGTGCTGGGCTAAATAAAAAGCCTTCACTTTGCTGTGCCCCATCCAAGGGGAGCACCCCACGAATGTCCCATGGCCCCGGCTGCCCCTGCTCGCTGCATGGTGCACTTACCTATAGTCCCTACGGGTGCTCCACTCTGGCTCCCCCACTTTTAGGCATCTGACCAGAACCCTGTACTGCATCCGAGTGCCATACCTATGGCTGTCCCACTTTGAGCTAACTAGGACTAATTCTTAGTAATTTCACTCTTTTTTCGCTGTTGGGGCTTTTCCCCCTTCTGCTCCACACAGAGATGGAGCTGCAGTAGCTCTGCTGCTTTTTATTTTCCATCTCTTTCTTGAGTGGGGTGAGAGGATTGTACTTTTTGGTGATTGCTAGTGATTTCCTGTCAGATATTTTCTCTAGAAAATATTGTGCTTAAGCTTAGCCACACAGGTCTTTGCTGAAATGGAAATTGCACCTGCTGAAAATCTCATGCAACGCAATCTTTTAAGCTGAGAAATGATGTGATATATAACGCTGTGGTTTTCATTGTATGGATTTATTTTATTTTATCAATAAATACAAGCATAATGTTATTTGGTAGAAAGAATATTGAAAATACCTACCTTGTTCAGGGTAGAAAATAACAACAGCAGCAAAAAGAGAACAAGAAGTATGTTGCAAGTGATTCATAAAAGGCAAATAATTCAAGCAGCAGCATTTGCAGCAGTGCAGGGAGGCGGTGAGGTTTGAGGAAAGCCAGATACCAGAGTTCGTGCTACAGAATAAAGATAAAACATGCAGCGTATGAGAGGTGGCATGTGGAAAAAGCAAACTCCTGACTTTTTTACAGGCTGCATTTACTCAGATGGTTTTTGTCCACTACATAAAAATTCAGAAAACACATGGTCAGTTATAATTTATAGGTTTTGTTTGGTAATTCCCTCCTAATGGTTGTGCAATAATATATCTATCTATATATATATAGATATACACCATGATTCACCATTGTTGGAGTTTCTTCAGCTTGGATGTGTTGGTGACAAAGCCGCGTGGATCGCTGTGGATCGCTGCTGCTGTCTGGGTTTTGGGGGTTGTGTTTCAGGGTGGGGTGGTTTTTTGTGTTGTCCTTTATCAGTATATATTCCAAAATGCTGCTGTAACCTTTTGAGGGCCAGGATACAGTACTGGGGACGGGAATTGGGCCGTGTCTTTGCTCAGAAAGATCCTTCCTTGAGTATGTGTTTGGTAGAAAGCCACTAAATATAGGGAAAAGGGGGGGTGTCACTTACTGTTCAGCTCTGAGCAGCTCCTAATGACCAAGCCCATCGTCAGCTGAAGGACAGTGGGTTTTGGGGGTGAGGACAGGGGATGATATCCATCCCCACTTGGCCTTGATATTGCTCAGGTTGCCAACCTGCAGGGCTGGAGAGGAGCTAAAACGCCCCTTTTACGCTCCTGGTGCAATTGGTTTTGACAAGGCTATTTTAAACTCTCCATGGACGTGTGGGTCTCTGATCAGAAAGAAAGTGCCCTGGAAGAGCTGCTACACCAATTACAGGAGGCATCGCACCGCGGCCAAGTCGATACCGAGTGGTGCTTGAGCAGCGCAGCGCTCGGCAGCACAAGGTCAGGCACAGCACGGCTCCATCTGTGGGTGCGACTGGGCCCAACCTGGGAGCACCAGGTCCCGCTGAGCTGCCCCTCGCACCCTGCCCCGCAGATCAACTGCTCCCTGCAGCCTCCTGCCTGGCTTGGTTCTTCTCTGGCTTTGTGGATGTTGTGATACGCAGCGTGACAGAGCGTGCGGGGTGCTCTGACACATCTTGGAAACGTCAGTTCGGAGGTGGCAGTAATAGTTTGGAGTTTATTGTTAGGCTCTTGTAATGTAAATATTTTTAACACTTGCACCGTTGTGGATTTCTGGAGGCAACGCTTTCACAGTAAAAGCAAAGGGAAGGGGAAAAAGTATCTGTAGTTAAATCAATGTGAGATGGAGAGTTCTGAAAATACAAGCTTGCTGTTTCTGGGTATAAAAGTCAATTTATTGTTAGGAAAGACAGTACTTTCCGACACTTCTTATTACCAGTTTTAACCTTTGTCGTGTGGCACAGCTGTGTTGACAATCAAGTGAGAACTAAAAGATGGCTGAGACAGATGGGTAGAAGTTCACATCCTCGGCCAGTGCCTTCAGCAGCAACAGGGACAGAAACCCCCCTCCTCTGTCCCCTGACAGGGCTGATGCAAGGCGGCTCTGTCTGTCTGGCAGTGTGTCTGTCCATCCGTGTGTCCCCAGCCCCGTGTCCCTGCTCACGGCACTTGGGCCAGTGACATGGGCAGGCAACAGAGCCTCTTCCCAGCCCAGTGGCAGAGCCTGAAGGAGCAGCAGCCTTCCCAAAAGTGCTTCATCCCTCTCCTCCTCCTTTGCAGGAGACTCTCCTGGGGAGGCTGCTGATAAAAAGCACATCCCACATTTGAAGTAAGTTTTTTGAAATAATCACATTAAAGTAAAAATTGCGCAGGAAGGATGCGATAGGAGACTCCGGAAATGCTGAATTTGGGTGTGTTGGTGGTGATGTGCGGAGATGAGTGGGGCAGGAGGAAGTGTCTGTGAGTTCGTGTGAAACGGCCTTGGTCAGGGTGGGTTTTTTCCTCCCCGCTGTGTTCTCCTTTTCAGCTAACGTTGTTTAACTCTGATTATGAAGGACTATAGGATCATAAGCTATTTTCTTCTCCTATGGTTATTTAGTATTACCACATATATTATATGGTAATATATATATAATGTTCCTTGAATTAAATTTCCCAAATCCCTAGAATGTAACACTGAAAAATTAGATCCCTTGCACGGCCAGGCTGAGCATCAGTCTGCTTTATGGGCCAGACGTGCCAGAATCCAAGCAGGTACTTGGCCTAGCCAAAGCCTGACGCCGCTTTGCATTGCAGTGCAAGTGCATTTGGCGTTTCTCCACCCCGACAGCATTGCTATATGTGTAATATACACAGATGTACGGCTTCCTGGGAGCCTGCTCCTCAGGTCTGGGAGGAGAAATGCAGCTTGGAAACCTGCCAGAGCCATTGGTGCTGGATTAAAAGGAGCAGGTTCAGAGTCCATATCTGCGCTCCAGCTACGTACAGATGTAGTTGTGTATGTCAAATATTCCCCTAAGATCTTATTTTTCTCAAATTGTGTCATTGAGCTAATATAGAGGGATATGTCATCGTTACACTGTGGTGTTTCGCAGAGATTTTGTTGCCTTGTAGCTGTGATTACTTTTTATCTAGTAATTGCTAAGACTAAAATAATACATTTATGGATGTGTCTACAAGCTAGTAATAACTGTCAACATGCTCCTGAATATATTCTCCAGATGGGATTTTTTTTTTTCTTGTAAGTATTTTCAGGGCTTTTTTCAAGTTAAAAATGTCCTAATCGTGACTCCGAGTGAGTGGTGATGGTTTCTCACCAGTGCAGTCTTCCTGCTTGGGAGCTTTATTCATCCTGAAACTATGAGAAATGGGGAAAAGTTGACCATGCAGTCACCACTTTCCATCAGCTTATTTTTTGCACCCAGATTGCATGAACCCTTGGCTGTGGAGGTGTTTTTAATTGCAATACAACCACTATGAAATCTGAGGTCCTCAACCCCATCTACTCGTCCACCTTCTGTCCTGCTTCTCTATATTTTTTTGACGCCTGTTTTATTCAAGTCAATAAGCAGGGTAAGTCAGGCATATTTGGCAGCAGCATTTTTACTTATTGTGTTGAATGTTACATAAATACTGTAATTTGAAGGCACAGGTAAAGTGGGTTCTTACTCAGATTAAATAATGTCACATTAGCACGGTAGCACTTCAGTGTATGTTCTATTTTTTAGCGAAACTAAGTTACCCTTCAATTCCCCGTAACACAAATACCAATTAACCAGGTAGGACACACATTTATTTTCTCCCCTGGGAAGGCTTGAGATGACAGTTGCCATAGCAACTGTGTATAGGTGGATTTTGGAGTTATGAGGATTTTAATGCAGCATTTGTTGGAGTTTCACACTGCTGGGTGGCTGAGAAAAATCAGGCTTTGGGGCTCACAGGGAATGTGACTTTGAATCTACCAAGATCTGGGGCTTGTACAAGGACAGTCATGAAGGGTAGCTTTCCTTTAAAGCAGCATTCTAGTAACAGTAGCTGCATCAAACCCATTAACCACAACTATTAACTTCTCTCATTGATATGCTTTCGGTTTGCCCGTTGCTTTATCACCTTAGGGACCTGCATGTTCAGATGCCCAAGTTCTTCATTTTATCCAGCCTCGAGATCGTATCTCTGAGAAGATCATGGGATAGATGGTCTGACGTTAGAGGTGGCCTGAGATAAGCCTGAGGTGAGAAGCAGCTTCACTAAATTTCATCCGAGGCCCTCGATGCTGGTGCTGTAGGGTCTGGAGATCCTCCACGCAAAGGGGCTGCGATAAAGTCCACTTCTGTGGAGTATTGGGCGGTTCACAGTGAGTGCAGAGTGATTCATTCTAACTGAGAGAAAATTAAATGTTCTTTGAAACCTAGAAATTCAATAACCTGGATTTTTTTTGGTGATAACATTTATTATGGAAATGATCCTGGTGGCCTGTATTTTTATCAGGATATGTAAGAGCACTACTGCAAAGGTGTATTAGAAACGTTGTGAATACCTTTAAGTGTCTGTAGAGTTTCAAAGTTAATTTCTGTAGAACTAATCAAAAATCTTAAGCATATAACTTCTCAGTAAAGTTCTAAATGAGATTTATTTTATTACCTTCTGCATTCCTTTTCTTTTCCCAGTGGAAAGGGATGCTGTTACTAGTCAAAAAATAGAACAAAAGGCTTGTAATGTGTCACTGCTACTAATGATTTCACCCTAAAAGAATTAAAAACTGGTGTTTACCTATATGTCATGGAAGCAATGGAGTGCTGCAGGAGTTCTGAGTTCTGGAGCTGTGGATCCTTTGCCACACACGTGTTTCTTTCTCCCCGCTGCTTTGGTGGGAGGTTTTGTCCCTAAAACAGACACTCGTAGCCCCACCACGACTCTCACAGAGCTGGGCTGTGGCCTTTGGCAGCTGCTTCTGGGAGCTCCTGCGGGAGAGGATGGCTCAGGAAAAATATAACAGCACTGATGGGATTGCTTCACATGTCTGCTGATTGCCCGAGGGATTTGGTGGCCTCATCGCGAATACCTGCCCCCATCTCCCCCTGCTTAGTAGGCTGTGGCAAGGAGAAAAAGGGAAAAGAAAAAGAAAAGAAAAAAATAGGGGGGAAAAAAATAGAAGATAAGTAAAATTATAGTGTCCTAAGCTTGGGCATCTGGAATTTCTGGATATACCATATCCTTCAGTATGGTGGAGGGAAGCGTGGTTATTTGTTGCTTCTATTTGACACGATGGGAAGGGGCTTAGGGCTTGTGAAGGGAGAGGCAAATTAAGGTCAGCCAGAAAAACCTGTTGGAGTGGTTGATGGCAAAAAAGACGGGAGGTTGGTACCACCAGTGCCCTGCTCTCCCCTCTGCAGTCACGGCTGGGGGTGCTGGAGCATCGGCCGCTCCTGTTGGTGACCCAGAGACTGCCATGCCATGGGGTTGGGACGAGCGTGGTTCTGGTCAGCAGGAGATGGGTTGAGTGAGGGCTCTTTCGCTTGGAGACTCAGATGTACGGTGGAAGATGCGTTTCCTTCTGGGTGGCAGTGCTATTTTTAAGGAAACAGCTGAAGCTGCTTGACTTTGTGGCTATGCAGGATGTGCCTGAGGCAGCATTTCCAGACAAGACAGCCCATTTTGTACCTTCATTGTCTCATCTCAAGCTGCAAATGTAGCTGCCCGCTCGCCACGGGAGAGATGGGAAACGAAGAAGAGCACGGGTTGGGCTCTCTGCACAGCTGCCCCTGATGCTCTGCTCTCTCCAACAGTTAGAGATGAGTGTACAGACATCTCCTGTATCCCCAAAAACCTCTGCCTGTGGTGCTGATGGCCCCTAGAAGTAAGCATGGGGTGCCAGACGCGGGGCTCACATCCCTCAGAGGTGGGAGCACAGGAAGCTGCTCTGCTGGAGAGCAAAAAACAGGGAGAAAATGTGTAAGGAACAGACCCTGACCCTGTGACGTCCAAATGGGACCTCGTGTACGCTGGTGGAGCTGTGGTTCTGTACACTCAGTATTTCAGAAACACGTCGAGTCACTTCGCTGAAATATTAAATGCTTCCTGAAGTTCTGCCTCTCTCTGAAGTGAGGCTGAAAGGGTACATTAGTACGTGTTGCCTTGAAATTTCCTGTAATTGCGTTTCTACACTGGGTAGAAAACAATGAGTGGTGGGGAAATACCTCTGCATATTTAAATGTGTTTTAAAAGCTTTAATTTTCACTTATTTCTGGAACTAGGTAATGATTCTGGATTTTTATCTGCCACTAATTTGTGTAATGTTCAGCCAGGCACAGACTGGAGTGTTTCAGAAATTAATACAATAATAACAGTAATAACAGCTCATTGCACGCAGAAGAAACCTGAAGTGTTTTACAGATGGATGTGAAAACTGCAAGTTAGCATCAGCTGGTGTATGGCAATAATAGCAGAGCTCAGAAACACAGTTCACGGTGTCCCCTCCTCCCGTCCATCTCACAGAATCACAGAATCCCAGACCGT